>NW_026935779.1:0-66781 GCF_032062105.1 Saccostrea cuccullata | reverse complement strand
AAATGATTTTACAGCTACTGTTGTCCTATTGACTTTGTTATAACCGAGTTTTACTGTATAATTATTTACATATAATCATCTGTAATTAAACAAATAAATAAAGATGTTAATTTAACCAAATTAACAAATGGATCAAGATTTTGTGAAAAATTATTTAAATTCGGAAAAAATAAAAAAAAAAAAAGAAAATTCTTTTACATTATAGTAAATTTTCAGTTTAAAAATGTACATTTAGTAAATAAATGATGTGTATACATACATACATGTAAGGTTTCTTTAAGAAGATGAAAAAAGATGAAATTTTGTTCACCTTACCAAAATTTAAAGGTGAAAGTCAACCTTTTGATGTGAAAAAGGTGATGAAAGATAAAGGTTCATCTTTTGTAAACATTTTGTAAACTATTAAATATTATAAAAGGTGACTTTTCGTGCAGTGTTTGTGAGTAAAGTATTAGGTTGGTTTTTTTTTCGAAACCTTTTTGTGAACTTTGCAGAGCACATGGCTCTTGAGTATGTACATGTAGGTGGCTAACTACTTGTAAAACACTGATGTTCTTAGGTTTTTGCCTAAATTGTTCTCAATTTTTGAAGTTTTTGCTTGATGCTCGTATGTATTAAAAATGCATAGTGTCCTTTTGTATAAGAATCATAGTAGGCGAATAGGCGATTTACATGTATCTATATGTTTTTTTTTACTTGTTCAATTAGAGTTTATTTGTCGGGTCGACAAACATTTTGAGGGGGAGAGTGTTGAGAGGTACGAATTAGGAGGGGGTGGATTTTTATTTTTGGAGAAAGCGAGATAACTTTGTTTATATTTTTCGACTCCTTGACCGGAAGCGGTGAGTCCCCAAGTTTAATAAATCCGCCATTGCCTCCTTTCATGTGTTGAACTTCTCTCTTCATTCTTCAGGTAATATTTTATTATTTGCAATTTATTACATCTTGTATCTAATGAACAAGTTTGATAATTAGATTAGGAACATGTTGTGACTTGATTTGAGAATGCTAATGTCTGAATTAGTGCTATAGGCTGCAAAGCGAGCAGGTAAACAATAGCTACCATGTGGGTGCACACGTGTTGTCATATTTTATAGATGCATGTTTAATTACCTGTTTATATTGTCATAGGACGAATATTTCTTTAGTTATTATGTTATAGGAAATACAGTTTAATTGATAGCATTAAGTGTCATGGAGAAAAACCTGTTTTGTATCTATTTGATTACTGAGTAAGGTTGACCTAGTTAGTGTATCCCATGATGCCTCAAGCGTAATGGCTGCGCCCATTGTTTACATGTGAGTTCAGGTAAAGTTAGGTTGTTTTACAAAGTTATGCAATTTCTGTCAAGCAAGATTAAATCTATTCGTTAGAAATAATAACGACAGTATTGATAATGTATGTTTATGCTATTTTATTAAAATTTTGTTGTACGGAAAGCAATATCTAGTCATAAATCTTAACTGTATTATGTCACAGTAAGTCAGTATGTTTTATCCATTGAAAGTATTAGTCAAAAGCTGTTTTACGGAATTCTAGTCATGTCATATCTTAAGTCTATTAGTTCTAGTCAGTTTATAAATGAAACCAAGCTCATGTATTAAGGGAAAATACCATTTTGTGTTCTTATGTTATTGATATAAAAGTTGGTATGGCTTGGAGTATTATAAGGCTTTATTTATGGCCTGAGTATGTCTTGCTTATCATTGTTATAATTATAAGTTGACATGAATATGTATTAGACAAAGTTTAATAAATCCGCCATTGCCTCATTTCATGTGTTGAACTTCTCTCTTCATTCTTCAGGAGCCAGTCATTTGGACACGGGTAACAAAATTAATTATAGCTATATTTAATGTAGTTGACCAGCAAAATATTCAACCTGCCGTCCAACAAATTAAATTTTAGCAATTTAAAAAGGGAATCTATTTAGGTTCGCAGCACTTTTCACAAACTACATATAATGTTGAAAAGGATTATAAATTAAACTAAGATTTTTAACTTATACCCTTGCAATTTTGGAATTTATAGATGACCTCTAAACTGCATGTATAATTGCTAAAATAATGTGACGTCGACATCACGTGACTAGTCTCAATAAAAAATCTAAATGTCCCCAAAATGTAGATTTAAGTCACATTACATTTTGTTGATTTTAGTGAAGTCCTGAAAAGAATCGTCCATCCTAATAAAGTATGTATTTTTTATCTTAAAAAACTGCCGATATTTCCATTTGTAACCTTTACTGTGCTGCGTTCGGTTTGTATTTAAATAAATGTAGGTAAGAAGCAAATACCATATATATTGTACGTTAGGAAAAGTAGGATAAACCTGGTATTTTTTCTTTTATTCTTTTTTTTCTCAATGGAGACAAGCAAAGTCCTGTGCACTTTTGTAGATCATAGACACTATGTGTGCGGAATTTTAGTATTGGTTCGCTTTTCTCCACGTTTTGTGTAAACAACCCACTTTTTTAAGATAGAAGAATTATACGGTACACTAAAGTGTCCTCTTACAACACTATTTCTATGGAATAAAAACAGTTTAATACATTTTGAGGCTACATAAAAGAAAAAAAAGATATTCGTATACCTGTGTATACATGTTACAAAAAAGTGTAACGTACATGAATGCAATGAAAAGGGAAAATAAAACCTACGCTTTTTGCAATTACTGTCCCAACACACTGCCTCTGCATTGACGGTTCATTTTTTGCCACAACTCTCATCCCTGGTCTGGCGGTTTCTATATAATATAGAAAAAAATATGAATAGACCAAAGAACAATGAACAATATCATGCGAGGGGTGATCAAAAAACTCCCGAACTAATTTAAAAAAAACTTCTAAAATGAAATTGTTTATGATTTCAGTGTTGGAAATTTTTCAAGGCAGTCACCTATGATTTTATAGCGCAACTATATCACGAGATATAGGTGCCCAGATAGCAAAACATAGTTGGGCCAACGTTGGCCCAATTTTTTTTCCAACGTTGGCCCACTGTTGGTAACCTTACGTTGGCCCACGGTAATTTTGCTCATCGGCCCAACGTTGGTCCAACATGTTGGCATATTGTTGGGCCAACGTAGGTATAATTGTATTACAACTATCAGCCAACCTTAATAACTGGTTGGTTAGGTTGGCCCAACGTTGGCCCTTTGTTGAAATGTGAGATGGCATATTGTTGGGCCAACGTAGTTAATAGTGTATGCCAACTAGCAGCCAACCTTAACAACTGTTTGATTAGGTTGGCCCAACGTTGGCCCTATGTTGAAATGTCAGATGGCATATTGTTGGGCCAACGTACTTTGTAGTTTTTGCCAACTTACAGCCAACCTTAACAACTGGTTGGTGAGGTTGGCTCAATGTTGATCCTTTTTTACAATGTCAGATGGCAAATTGTTTGGCCAAGCAACGTAGTTATTACATAGAAACATTTTCAATTGGTTAAGTGTTGCTTTACATAAACTTATTTTATGACTGCTTAAAAAAATTAATACACAATTCAATCTGCATTCATAATGCATACATGGACATGTTCAATGAAAACATTACTAATGATTCACTGTGAAAATATTTTATATACATCAATTCAATCATAATTTACAAAATAAATTTTAAAATAAACAATAGAGGTAAATTATTAAAAATTATCAATTCAAAGTTCTTAATCAGGGCTCACTTAATTCCTTTATCACTGTTCTTTTGTTGTATTCCCGCTCTTTTTTCCGTCTCTTCGTCGCCTCCCGTTTTCTTCATCTTGATGTTTGTCATACGTACTCGTACTTTATACACTTGTTTATGCAAGGTCTTCGGTTCCATTGCTATTTACCGCCACAACATTTGTTTTCCTTGCAGTCTCTGACTGAAAATACAAAATAGTTTGATATTAGAAACAATACAAATACTGGTCCAGCTTATAAATAAATATTACTTAAATTAAATCTTTTAATAAAGAGAATGATGTATTATATTATTAGCGCACCTTAATTTCCTTGTTACAATCGTGTCTGTAATAGACAGTTAAGAATTAGATAGAAACAACTTAAAAGATGTTATTTATCCTTTTAACCTACAGTGCTTGTGTGCAAAAACATGAAAAGAATGAATTCCAAATCAATATATTTTAACAGTTAACCTGAATAAATAAGAGTAAATATACTTACATTGCTTCTAAATGCAGCTATAGCAAGTGTATAATCCACAAATTTGAATTTCACTTCTTCTTCCTTGCCCTGCATTTTCAGTCTATGAGCAAGTCTGTGAGCAATTGAATCTGACAGCGCACTCCACAGTTTGGTGTAATTTGATACCCGCGCGACTCCCCCAATCCTTAGCCAACGCCTAACTTTTGTTTCCATTTAATTATACAGCTGTGCCATTTTGATTTATGCATATGTAGGCTTCATTCACATCCTGTTCCTGAGAACTTATATTCAGTCTTCTCTAAATACTCATAAATACAACGCTCGTTAAAAAAATCATTATTCCAAGGGTTTTATTTCAAATAAATAAATAAGCATGCATGTGCACAATTCAAAAAATATAACAAAACACTCTTTGGTGCTGTGATCACTTAAGTTCAAAGTTAAAATATTGAATATATCGGATCTAAACAAAAACAGTCATCAAATATAAAGCACGGACATTGAATGTCCTCTTAACTATTTCAGAATGTGCATCTAAATTAAAACTTAAATAGAACCAACTTTGTCCCAACGTAAAGCTCAGCAGCTAAGATTGACACTTGGCAGTATAATAATTGGGCCATCGTTGGCCCAATATAAATATCCCATCTTTGAAACACCTAAACAAAAGAACACTCGAGCTAACATCGGGCCAACGTCGGGCCAACATACTACTACCAACTTGATAAGACACTTTCTTTAAGGGTGTATTACAAACATCGGGCCAACGTTGGGCCAACATACTACCACCAACTTGATAAGACACTTTCTTTAAGGGTGTATTACAAACATCGGGCCAACGTTGGGCCAATATACTACTACCAATTTGATAAGACACTTTTTAAGTATGTATTACAAACATTTGACCAACGTTGGGCCAACATACTACGATCAACTTGATAAGACGCATTCTTTATGGGTGTATTACAAACATCGGGCCAACGTTGGGCCAACATACTACTACCAACTTTTAAAGACACTTTCTTTAAGGGTGTATTACAAACATGGGCAAATGTTGGGCCAACATACTACTACCAACTTTAAAAAAACACGTTCTTTAAGGGTGTATTACAAACAATGGACCAACGTTGGGCCAACATCAACATCCCTCCTTCCTTGTGAAGTAAAGTGAATGGAAGTTGCTAGCGTTGGACCAACGTTGGGCCAACATAGGAATTCTGTCATGGCCGATAAGGTTGGCATGGTTACATTGGTCCAACGTTGGCCCAACGTTGTTTCCCCAACGCCAACCAAACAACCTTTTGCCAATGTTGGCCCAACATAGTCTTGCTATCTGGGTGGGTACGTGACATGTTCCATGGTTAGCTGTCAAAGCTTTTTCCGATCGACTCTAATATTTTTTAACATGCAAGTAATTTTTCTTAAGTGCCTGTCTCAGAGAAAACCATGCAAATTGAAAAAAATTGTCCAGATGCATTATCGTAGTAAATTTAAAAGTGACCCATACAAATAAAGATTTGGTCCAAATGACCTAAAATATGATTTACATTTTGTCGTACGTTGTTTCTATTATTAGTAACGGGGATTATTTGTTTTCCTATAAAAAAGTGTAAAACGAGCATTGACATTCATTGAAAATGATGCATTTTAAGTGCGTCTTTTAAACATATTTGCTATAATTTTTATTTCAATGTTGCATATGTTATGAAAGTGCAATAGTAGTTAATTATATTCATTAAAAAAAAATTACATTTATAATTTTTATTTAGCCTCATTATATCAGGGAATATACAAAGAATCTAGATTTTAGCAATAAAGGCTTTTTTTTTCAAAGTTTGGTGAATCGTATCTTGAAGCGAGGATGATTTTTTTATTTGAATTATACTGTTTTGAATTTATTCAATATAGAAGAAAAACATATTAAAAAATTGTCGTTGGCAAACAACTCTGCATCACAGAAAAAAATTCCAATTACGGGTGAATTTTTCAATATTAATCTTAAATTAAAACATGCCATTTCATGCTAAAAAATGTTACATAAATGATTAAATGGTATTTTCATGACATACTAAATTTTTAGAAATTGTTTATTAATTGAAAGGAAATCTTTTTTCATTTAAATGCCTTTAATTCTAATATTTAGATTTTTTTTTTGCATTTGCCTAGTCAGAGTTAGGTCCCCTTGCGCAACTCTCCTTCTTTAAAGGTAAATAATTGCACTGGAAAATGTCTATGGGGAAATTAATAATTACACATAAAAGCAGTCAACTTTCTATGGAAAAACTCACAATTTAATGCAAACAAAATGAGTAAAAATTCACAAGGATGTGATTTTCATAAATTTTCCTAGATTCTGTGTCATGAAACAGAGGAATATCTCGTGTAGTTGATTGTGACAGAAGCACTGAAAAACATCTAGCATGTTTGAAGTTCTCAGAGTGTATTAAGTCTTTTTTTGTCAAGCCTGGGACACCGTAAACTTGAAACAAGCTAATTCAGAGAATTTATATGTCTTTCGTAAGGGCAAAAGTTAACAATGCGCTGTTCGAGGGGAGGGGGTGGGGAGACTGATCCCCTTGACTGAATTTGTGGAATTATCAAATGTATACATGTAATCCGAGATTCCTCTGATTCTAAACCCGCTTTTATATTATGACTCAGGGGCGTAGCAACAGGGGGGCCAGGGGGGGGGCCCTCCCCCCCCCCCCCACTTGTTTTCCCAACCTTACTCATACTATAGGAAATGTCAATTGAAAGCCTGGTTGGCCCCCTCACTTTTAGTGATGAACTGAAAATGTAGTTTTAGAAATGGTACTGAAAGTAGTTGACACTGAGGAAAAGTTTGTACAAGCCATATCTCATAATTTTTTTCATTTTACATGCTGAAAACCATCATTTAGTAAAAAAAAATCGAAAAAAAATGGATCGTCCGGGATTCGAACCCGGGACCTCTCACATGTGAAGCGAGATACATACCACTACACATCGGAACTGCTTTTACCTGGCGATAATTATATGCAAAGATGAAGTCACATACATGTTTATATTCACATTCGATAATTGTCAAAATTTTATACAATGCATGGTGTCAAATTTAACCTTTAATTAACAGTTCTAATAGATGTAAGAAGAATATGAAACCCGCCGAGAACCTGTTTTATACGTTATAAGTCTCCTCATGCCCCTGTGCTAAAAATAGCGACATGTAATACAATAAATACTAATAAAACAAACAGGGGGGGGGACTTTGAGAAGGGTGAGAGAGGTCCGAGGGAGTTTTGCAAAAGCTCAAAATCTTCTTGAAATATCGCCCGGAATGGAAAGTGTTACACACAGACAAAATGCATAAATTAACAACCATGAACTTCGAACTTTCGACTTCAAAATCAATAGGGTTATTCCTTGGGCCACGGGAAGTTGTTCTGTAAAATTTCATTGTAAAAGCTCAAAGGGTTCTCGAGATATCGTGTGGAAACGAAAGCGTTACAGACAGACAGACAGAAAGACGGACGGACAGACAGACCCAAATTAATATCCTCCACTTTTTAAGGACATTCGCAACGTACCTTATCTACTGATAACTTTTCAAGATATTCTTAATTAAAGATTATAGTGACATCAGATGTTCACAGGCAAAAAATCAACATGCATTACCAGGGTGTTTGGGAAGATATCAAATTATGAAAATTTTAGCTTCATTCAAAGAAAAAATTTACAAAAATTACAAAACATAAATTCCAGATTTTTTTCCAATCAAATTTGTTTTAGAAGAGGTGTATAAATTTATATGTAGACATTTAAAGCATTGTATACAGGTCCTTTATTTAGTGGAACTCTTCAACTCCAGGGAAGAACCCAATAATGTTCAAACTACGTTGCGTATGACCTTAAGCGGGGGACAATTAATTATGATACATGTAAACACCTTTGCCCTTAAAATTTACAATAATATTTCATTTCAAAGTATGAAAACAGGCACGTTGCATCGGTTTTGAAAGTGCAGGGGGGGGGGGGGGCAACCAGAGAATTTTTTTTTCACTTACCTGAAAAAGTTGACAAAGGAAAAAAAATCGAAAATTATATACATCAAAGTCGAAAATCCTATTTCGTGCCCCCCCCCCCCCCCCGTTGCTACGTCCCAGGAAGAATGTGAGAGAACAGTAAATTGTCCAGATTGTGTTTAATTGTAGAAGAATTCAAGTTGAGTTGAATAGCTCACAAAGAAGAGAGTGTACGTATTGTTTCATTCGTCAAAAAAAAAAAAAAATCAAGTCATTGCACCTCCTCCATAAAAAAAAGCAGTTGTCTGAAATATCTCAATGTTTGTATAGGTGAAATTTGAAATTTGTAGAAATTGTTCCTCTTAGGGGATGACTATTTGATTCTGAAAGGGGGGGGGGGGTGGCAAATTTTGTTTAGACAGATTTTTTTTTTCATGCCAGTCAAGGAAAGATCATTTATTTTCAAGAGTATCAAGGACAGATTATTTATTTTCTTCTTTGTCTTAAGGTACCTTGATAAATTGATACCTTCAAGTGATTATAATGGGTGGATACAGGATTTGTGATTGGGGATGGGGGATGAATAACTTCGTATAGACAGGGGGTCTTGGAACCGTCAAAAGGCCCCTAGTGGGTCCAGGACGAAGCCCTTTGTGGGGGCCCGGGGGACGAAGCCCCCGAAAGCTACTGGTGTTTTGTGTATTCTAAGAGTAAAACTAGGCACAAAAGTAGTGGTATTTGTTAGTTATGTACCAAAGTATGACACTATTAATGCTAGTCATATTTATTTGATTGAAGGAGGTCCAGGGGGCAAAGCCCCCGGAAACCCCTGGGTTTTCGTGTATATTAAGAGTAAAACTAGGCACAAATATAGTGGTATTGTACCAAAGTATGGCATTATTAATATCATTGTTATCATACTTTGACAATTTTAAGGAGGGACATGCGCCCCCCTCCCCCCCCCCCCCCCACACGTCCCCTTTCAATTCGCCAGTGATTCTTAAAAAATAAATTAAAAATTGGGCTATATTAACATTGCTACAGTTTTGGTATAATTTTTTTTACAAGAAAATTTATTTTTTGCGGTGCATAAGAATTGGCTTGCATTCATCACACCAACTGAGTGCACATTGTCGTGTAGGTTAACTGACTACTTTTTGTGAAGAACTAACCTTTATCCTTTTACTACAAAAAAGAATATCTAATTAACTTGTAAAATTGCAATTTTATTTCTCCTCAAAATATGACTAAAATATTTAAAAAAATACCTCTAATTTTTTTTGCATACGAGCTATTTTTAGTAACAGGCCATAAAACTTATACGAGTTTGATCAGCCCGATAAAAATTTGTTTGATTTTCATTCATGCATGCTAGATTTGGCTCACAAAGTTTGAAGGCGATCAGAGAAACTTGCCTCTGGACCATTTTGCATGGTTTTCTCTGAGACAGGCACTTAAAACGAAAACAGTCCATTTGTCAGATATGTTCATATCTTGGCAAAAATATGTGTAAATAATTATATCTTTTTTCAGAATGAGCATGGTGACCCCAATAACCTAGGTCCTCCGTCTTTGGAGCTTGTTTATTCAAAGTGGATAAAGTATGTTTTTTTTTCTTTTTATTATATCTGATATGTTTAATGTAAAAATATTTTAGGATTTGAATAATTGTAAAGACATTATATTATTTTTCTTTTTTACTGTGAATTGACAATGTATCATATCATATTGCTTGAGAAAGGCCACATCTCCTCCAAGATTGCTTTCACTGGGCAAGAAAACAAGCAATACAATCAATGACACAACTTTTGACACGGCAAAATCCTAATTTGAGAGAACACATGTAAGTGAAACAAAACATAACTGCTTGAGCAGAGTCCCGTGTCGCACTAAGTTTTGGTACAAAAAGATTTCACACTGCTGAATAAATCGGGGTGTAGAATATAGTTATAGATTTGCGGTCCTCAATTGGCATGTGTAACGTCCCCATATGAGTGATTTTTTTCGAAAGGCATTCAAACAGAAACAAAACAATTATTTTCCACGAAAAAGTCTACGGTTAGGACACTAAAATGGGGATGGTCATACATGTACCAAGTAGTAGTTCCTAAACAAATGAAAATGCTAAAATATTAGCCTGGTGGCATTTTCAACCTTATTAAGAAAAAAAAACTGACTGTAATAAGATTTTTTCCACATGCATTTTCATGTGCAAAAAGAGTGACTTTCTTTTTTTTGAACCCATAAAAAGAATCCATCAGTTATCAGTTGTTCTTTTCAAGTCATAAATATAATCTTTGAAGTCTAAGTTATATTTGTCTAACAATCAATTCAATACCTTTCGTGATAATTTCCAAGTGCTCCTCATAATAGGACAATCCATTTCCTGGAGTATGGCAAATCAAATCAACATGGCCTTCTCTTCCTACCCTGTATGTCGCCTGTTTCTGATTATCCTTCCAAGTAACAGACGCATCACAATTAAACATCTTAACACTGTTGTCCTTGATTTGTTCCACTTTGCCTTTGAATTATAATTATTATTATTATTATTATTGGTTGTATAAGATTAATATGATTAAACATAATAAAGTATTCTCTTTCTTTTCCTTGACAATGTGAGTAAAAAAATGGGTATTGGCTATTCCGAACTTGACATTTGTCTGGTTCAGCATTTTTATAAATGTTGTTTTTTTTAAATTTCGTTTGACGTATTGGGATGCATTTGGAATAAAAACTAATAGAATACATTTTATAAACAAATAAAGATGTAATTTTCCTGTCCTTTACTAACTGTTGAAGACCTTTCTTAGTAACTAATATAAAAGAAACCAATAAACAAGCTAATGATTTGGTATAATAAGTAGATATGTAGACTATAGAGATATCATATGGTGTCACTCAAATCTTTATCAAGGGGCTGGTTCAATCGGGAAAAAAGTTTTTGAAGTAAACAAAATCAAAATCTTTAAATTTTTGTAGACGATATACATTTCATAGATTACATAATTTGCAGTGCTTTGCTTCTCTTTCTTTACTGCTAAAAATTTTAAGACCTTGCCTACCTCTGATGTTTTTGTCACTCCGTAAAGTAACACTGGCACCTTCAAATAATCCATGAGTAAATTCAAAGTTTTTAGTCTCGTAGTCATCATAACGAACTCCAACCTTAACGCTGCAATCAAACAATAAAATGAATTCGCCTTTTTTTTCAAAACACAATTGCATGGTTAACAGTTGTGCCAAAAGTTCGTCTCAATATTTTATACCTTCTTGATTTTTCGCAAAGTTTTCTCTGAAATTCATGACAAATGCTATGTATCCCGCGCATGTAGCACCATGTACACAAATGATAATCATCGCAAACGCAGCAGCTCCATTTTATGCCACGTATCGGATTTTCATTGCATCCACTGCATTTACAGTCTTTGTGTATTGCACCTATCAATGAAGACAAAACATTCCAGTACAACGCAGCTATGATAAGGCTGTCCGAAGGCTTAAAATGTATTTGAAATATACATTTTAATTTGAGCTTGATTTAATTTCAATATGTGATCCTTGTTTGAAATTGCAGTCAACTTGAGATAACAGTTGAATCAGGTTATTATAATTAAGCATTTCTGTGATGTTAGATGACTGTGTTGATCACGTGACGGACTTTTTTTGATATTCCTAATGTTGCACAAAGATCACCTCGGCACAAGTGCAAAACGAAAATATTGTGCAAAGTTTGTTACATAGATCAATTAATCGTTATCCCTGGTACATAAAAAGTGCTGGGGGCAGGTTTCATTTTTACTTCTTAAGAAAATATTTTACGATAAATTAAAATTACCAACGTAAAGAGGGGTATTTTCTTCACTTCATCGCGATTTATACAAAAACGGATAAACTACATACGATCCCCCAGCAAAATTCGGGACAACTGCACTTTACCGGTACGTACAAATTACATGGAAATAGCACGTGCTCCCTCTCTATAAGAGAGTCACGCGTCAGCGTGACGATTTCGTTAAAACGGCAATAAAATGCAAAAATAACCTGTTTTTTGAATTCCTCGTCATTTTTTATGTTAATAAACTTCGTTTAATTAACGAAGTTTATTAATTACAAATTTCTGGGATTCCAAAACAAACCTCTTACATCCTAGTTCTTGACCGCATTCCAAAGTCATGACGTTGCTAGTCATGTGACCTAGACGTGCTCTCTGATTGGTTTAGAGGTAAGTTACGTCATTTGAAGTTGTAAACACGAAACAGCTGATTTTACGAGATTTACTATGCCCTTTGTCTATGACGATATTTATGAGGTTTGTAAAAACAGAAGATTCCTAATAGATTGGCTTCAAACTAAGGGACTTTTAGGAGATTTTCGTAGTTTGTGTGATATTTGTGGAGAAGGTTCATTTCGTCTTGTTGAAGATAATTCCTACAGCAAAGATGGTGTAGTATGGAGGTGCACAAACCGCAAGTGTAATAAGAAAATATCCGTCAGGGAAGGATCGTGGTTTTCAAAATCACACCTGTTACTAGAACAGATTGTTAAACTTACTTATTATTGGATTTATGACTTACCTGGCGACTTTATTTCACGAGAATTAAAATTGGGCAGCGAACACACAATAGTGGACTGGAGAAATTTTGCCAGAGAGGTGTGCTTATGTATTTTGCAGCAAGATAACGAGAAGATTGGAGGACCAGGTAAATCTGTTGAAATTGATGAGAGCAAATTTGGTAAACGAAAGTATCACCGTGGAAAAAGAGTGGATGGTGTCTGGATATTCGGTGGCATTGAGAGGGAATCCAAAAAATGCTTCTTCGAGGTCGTAAGTGACAGAAGTGCAGCCACGCTTATTCCTATAATTCAGAAATACGTTGAGTCTGGAACCACAATTTATTCTGACTGCTGGAAAGCGTATTCCTCTTTAGAAAAAGAAGGATATCCCCATCTGACAGTGAACCATTCAATAGAGTTCAAAAACAAGGAAACGGGTGCGTGTACAAATTTGATAGAATCAACTTGGAATGCGGTAAAAAAATCATTGCCAAAAACCGGAACACAGAAACATTTTTATGACGGTTACCTGGTGGAATATTGTGTGCGTAAAAAATACTTGCAGCATGTTGACGACAAATTTATAACATTCTTGGACCTAATCAAAAGGGTATACACTTGTAAGAGGAGACTCCCACTAAAACCAAAAAATGACGAGTTCAATAGCAGTTCCGATTTATTTGACTAAGGTAAGTTTCTTTTTATATTTTTCAAAAGTATGGAGAGTTGCTACCTCCAAATTCCGATTAAAAAAGCTAAAACCCGTTGTTCTACCCAATTCTCGCTTCCTCACGAAACAAAATGGCGTCGCCCATCATAGTTGATACGTTGCTAAGTTTTTTCGCCGCGCCATCTCACGCGCGGATCTAGAATCAAAATGGCGGCCGTACCGGTAAAGTGCATTCTATCCCAAAATTCAGTTAGAAGACATACTTCTCTTTTAGATTCACGCAGAATATCTTCAATTTATCCTTGTCTTTCACCTGTGCCAGTCCAATATAAACACGATTCATGAATTCTAACTCTGTCTACGGAAGTATAAGGGGAGTGTTTCAAACATAATTTTTAGCTATTGCTTGAATATGTGCATATCGGACAAGCAAAAGGAATAGAGATATTTAAATATCAAATGTTAAACATTATAACAGCACGCACGAGCTTAAAATATAACCTTTACTCTTGAATTAAACACAAGTCCCCATAATAAATCTACATGCCGTGTAATAATTATGACACTTTCCCCGTCATGTTAGCTCAAGTATGCAGTGACCTGACGTCATATTCTATTATGACGTGTATTTAGGTAGTTCAGAGAAGTTACTACAGATTGATATTTTACGGGCAGCCTTATCCTAGCTGCGAATGAAAATTAATGTACATGTATAATCTTTTCAATGTGAGAAGACAACACAGATAACAAAGGCTGTAATCTTGGTTATCCATATCAAATTTATAGAGCTAGCTATTATATCTAGATATATATCTTGGTATATCTATGGGAACATTATAGCATAATGTGAAGCTAGCTCTTTGAAAAAATATTTCAGATATTCTATACTTCATATTACACCTATTTTACTTTTTGATCTGACAATTAGCTGATAATTATTTGTCTTATCTTAAATAAAAAACACTAAGTTTTTTTTATCAGGTTGAGTGCTCGAAATACATCGAGTTTTCACATATTTCCTAAATGAAACGCAACACAAGCATCTCATTTTCTGATTATGCATACCAAATATGAAGGCTCCATCTCCTACACAGGCAAAAGTGGCTCGCATGAACTTCATATGAAATTCGCACGAATATCGTGCGAATTCTTCGCTTGAAAAGGAGACGAAAAGGACCACGCATGATATTTGCATGAAAATATGCGATGTTGACATGAAATTTGCACGAATATTATGCGAATAAAAATTCGCACGAAATTCATGTGAATATTTTTGCTACTTTCTTTACAGATTTTCATATGAATTTCATGCGAATTTCATGTTAATATCATAATATATTCATATCAAATCCATGTGATCTACTCAGTATATATTTTTCCTAGTATATTGGACTTACAATTCTTTTAATCCATTTGATGAAAAGTATTAGGAAATTCTAATTCTGTATATGAATTTGTACAACTAGTCATCAAGGTTTCAATGTTACTGATCTTCCAAAAAAAATGCAATAAGTACAATCTCAAAATCTGATACAGCAAATGACTTAATGAGCATTATCTAAATCTTAATTTGAATCTGCTTAATTTGAACACATGCAGATTTTGAGGAAGCACCACTATGATTATCCATTGGCAAGTTATTGATGAACAAACAACTGGACAAATTCTGTTTCTTAATGTTCTTTATTGAATGCTTCAATTCTTTTTAACATATTCTTTGCTCAAGGGCCTCCCATCTGTCTGGAGATTGTTTCATCTGCAAGAGAAGATAATTGTACTATTTCCCTATTTATCAAGATAACATTAAATATGAACAAATATAGAAAGTAAAAGGTTGAATTTATATTGCCTACATTGTAAATGATCTTTAAAAAATTCAAAATCATACATCATTAATTATAATTACTTCAAAAATCATACATCATAATTAAAAGTATAATTATAATGTTTCTTAAGTATGAAATTATTGACAAAAAATGAAAACAATTTTCCTGCAAATAACTTTAAACTTAAAAACAACGCAGCACAGTTAAGGTTACAGTTAGGAGGCGGGGCCTAATTTATACGGGAAATGTTTACTATGACGTCACACATAATATAAGGTATTCAAAATACCACAAAATACCACAAAATGAAAATATTTGCTATTTCAAACAGCTGGATAGCTGTATACTACATACAAACTTACTATTACATGCAGTTTTGTCGTTTGTTAAATCCCACACAACAGTATACATGTATAAACGATGCATCGATCGCAATGCACTTGTCAACGTGACGTCATCTTGCAAAAATGACACAGTTTGTACACAGTGAGAGGGTGATCAAGTCACATTTTGTACAATGAAAAAATTCTTTTGTTCTCAAATGAAATATTATTCGCAGTTAAATAAAAAGCCGTTAACTTGGATGCGATGTCTATTTTAGTATTTTATTCATAAACTGTACGTGCATTCTCCACACAAGCGATGCTGTCGTGTGTTTGTATGCAGATTCATTGAAAAAGTAATGGAAGGGCCCTAATAAATCGATTTATTGCAAGGGCGTACCCTCAATGTATCTTGTCAAAATTTTACACATAAACTCAAGAAGCATTAAGATATTTGAAAATTGCTGTGAACCTCTTGAAATTTTACAAATAAATTAATTATAGCTATATTTAATGTAGTTGACCAGCAAAATATTCAACATGCCGTCCAACAAATTGAATTTTACCAATTAAAAAAGGGAATCTATATAGGTTCACAGCACTTTTCACAAACTACATATAGTGTTGAAAAGGATTATAAAATAAACTAAGATTTTTAACTTGGTTATGCCCTGGCAATATTTAAATTTTTTTAGATGACCTCTAAACTGCAAGTATAATTGCCAAAGTCATGTGACCTCGACATCACATGACAAGTCTAAATAAAAAATCTAAATGTCCCCAACATGTAGATTTAAACCACATTACATTTTGTCGATATCAGTGAACTCCTAAAAAAAATCGCCCATCCTAATAAAGTATGTATTTTTTATCTTTAAAAATCGCCGATATTTTCATTTGTTACCATAACTGTGCTGCGAATCTTGTGTCAGGTATCAAATAAACCTTAAGATAATTGTCTCTGATTCATTGACCTAGATCTGATGATGCAATTTGTGTCTGATGCAAGGGAATTTAAAAGCAAAATTTACCTACCATTGCATCTATGTTTCTTCTGAACGCACGCCAGAAATCTGTGGCTGTGGTAGCTGGATTTTTTCTGAACAATTTGTGTCCATCAGCGAAAGCTCTCTGTAAAGCAAAGAAAAGAAATAAATCTAAAAATATTATTAAGACTAGTCATGAATTTTATATCTTCATAGTTCAGCTTTTTAAAGGAATAAGTTTGAATCTGTTTTATTATTTAAACGGTCATGGAAAAATTATGCACTAATTTTGCCTCTGTTATCAAAGATGTTGGGTTTATATTGTTTTTGTACTGTATGTCCATCTCTCTGTCTATTTAACCAGTTTAAACACATTACTTATGAGTGGGTGGGGCTATGGCTTCCTATTCCACAGGTGTATTTCATGTAACAAGAACCTTTATTGGCATTTACTCCACATTCTTTTGTTGTATCACTAGCTGAAATGTATCATCACTCTTAAAAAAGTTTTACTTAGTAGTCATTTTTTACTTGAAATAACAAAGATAAGTAATAGATAATTACTAAGCATTTACTTAAAATTTAAAATCAATTACTGAAATATATGTCAATTACTAGATTCAAATGTTTTACTTGATTTTTGTATTTTAAAAAATTGTTTTACTTACACACTAAAAAGTTTTACTTAGTAATTTATATTTACTTAAATTTGTGTATATAAGTAATAACTTTACTTGGTCTTTAATACTTACATTTTACCACTATTTACTATATAATTAATATTTTAATGCCCCCGTAAACGAAGTTTCGGGGGTATATAGTTTTTGTCGTTTCCGTCTGTCTATCTAGCTGTCTCTCTGATTCTCTGTTTATCCGCAGAAACTTTAACCTTGCCCATAACTTTTGATTTAGCGGAGCTATAACTTTCACATTTCACACGTGTATTCCTTGTGACAAGACCTTATACACAAAAAATTCAAACTTATTCTTTATCCAAATCTTTTTAACAGTAAATACCAGGACATTTATACTTCACATATATATTTTTTGTTGAAAGAACTTTCATTGAATACCAACAACTATGAAATTTTGACCTTGACCCTGGAGATTTCCATCCTTGTGAAAAAACTTTAACCTTGGCCATAAATTTTTAACGGTAAGGAAAAGTGCTTTCATACTTACATATATGTAATCATTTTGAGAAGACCATTTATAGGATACCAAGAACTTTGACCTTGACCTTGGAGTTTGACCCACTTTTAAAAAGCAAACCTTGACTGTAACTTTAAAAGGATTAGGGTTAGTGCATTCATACTTAACATAGTTCATCCTTGTGACACAGGCACGTAGCATCGTTTTTGAAAGTGGGGGGGCCAACCTGAGAAAATTTTTTTTTAATTACCTGAAAAAGTTGACAAGCAAAAAAAAAAAAAAAAAAAAAATTAAAAGTTGCCCAAACTCGAAAATCCTATTTCGTGGGGGGAGGGGGGGGGGGGGGTAGTGGCCAACTCTTTCAAAGCCAACTTTCTATCACTTCCAAGTTTTCCTTACCATCCTTGCTATCCCTATACTATGGTTATAAAGTGGGGGGGGGGGGGGCAACCATCCTATCAGTGAACATTTACTATAGTAAAGGTTATGTTGGGAAAAAAAGTGGGGGGGCCCAGGCCCCCCCTGGCCCCCCCCCGGATGCTACGTCCCTGTGACAAGACCTTTCTTTTGTTACCACCAAATCTGTCCCTTTGTCCTTGACCTTGGAGTTTGACCTACATTTCAAAATTGGTAACCTTGACCATAACTTCTGAAGGGTTGAGGCAAGTGTTTCCATATTTCACATATGTATTTTTTTGTAGCAAGACCTTTCATTAGATACCAATAACCTTGACCTTTTGACCTTGGAGATATCAAGAAATCCCAATAATTAAATTTGCATTTAAGAAAAGTTTAACCTTTGCTATGTTGCCATACAGTGGCATAGGTGTTTCACAAACACATCTTGCATGTTTGAATTGTATTTAATTGATTTACTTAAAACAAAAATTTATTTACTAAATCAAGGAGAATTCAGATCAGTAATTACTTAAATATGGTAGTCTTATCACTAATTGTCTGTGAGGAGGAGTTATCTTTCATCTAAATATACCTTCATGTGAAAAAAAAGTCACACTAATAAAAATGCGATATTAAGTACTTGAAATATTTAACCATTTTTAAAATGGTCCTTAAAAAAATACAACTAATTCAATTTTTAAGGCTTTCGAAGTTGGAATCAAATGT
This sequence comes from Saccostrea cuccullata, assembly GCF_032062105.1. Taxonomy (NCBI): domain Eukaryota; kingdom Metazoa; phylum Mollusca; class Bivalvia; order Ostreida; family Ostreidae; genus Saccostrea; species Saccostrea cuccullata. Next base: position 47,994 of record NW_026935779.1, on the reverse strand, counting down.
TTTATTGTTATATATAATAAAACAGTTACAAAGAAATTGGCAAAAGAAATGGAAAGTATAATTGTTTCCATCATAAGTAGATTTCTTCTATTTAACCATTCAGAGGGCCCAATTAGGGAACTCTGATAAAGAAATCTGTAAGTAGTACTCACATGTCAGAGGGTGGGTACCTTGCAGTGTTTCTAGTAAATAATGTCGATTTTAGTAAATATGATAAGTATTTCATTTACTTAGTATTCTTTTAAGTAATAATATTCTAGATTTTAATTAATTTCAGAATTAAATTTACTTAGTAATAATTCATAAAATTTAGTAAATAGAAAGCATATTATCTCTGAATTAAGTAATAATAATTTAACAAAAATGAGTAGTTCATTTACTAACTTAAAGTAATACAATTCCTATAATTTAAGTAACTCTATTGATACTTAGTAAATCATTTTATAAGTAAATGAATTCATCCTTATTACTAATTATGTTTACAATTACTAACCATGATAGTCATTTACTTGCTATTCTGACTAAATGGATTACTAATAATTACTAGTTTTTCTCAATCTAATATCTTATTTTAAAAACAACAAGTAAAACTTTTTTTAGAGTGATATTATTGAGAATCTCACAAATTTAAGAACTTTTTATCAGCTGGTATTTCTACAACATGTGCAATTCTTTTTTTTTTTTTTTTAAATGCATTTAAAGTTTCGATCAACAATGCATAAAAATGAAAATTTTACGACAATATTTTACCAAAAACAAGATATGTTTGTGAAACACTGATGCCCCCCGTACATGTATGACAACATAGCAAAGATTAAACTTCTCTTAATATCTAATAGGTACCAAAAGTAGGATATTCTCAGTGTAAAGCAATTGTAAAATTGAAAGTATGAGGCCATTATTAAAGTGTTTTTTTTAATAAGTACAAAAATCTCCAAGGTCAGGGTCTAAAGGCTTAATTACTTGGTACCCAATGAAAGATATTGCCATATAGAATAACTTATGTAGAGTATGGACGCCCTAACCCTAACCTTTCAGAAGTTATGGCCAAGGTTAATTTTTTCAAAGTAGGTCAAACTCCATGGTCAAGGTCAAAGGGTCAAAGTTCTTGTTATCAGATAAAACGTCTTGTCACAAGAATTAAATATGTAAAATATGAAAGCACTAGCCCTAACCCTTTGAAAGTTATGGTCAAGGCTTGTTAAAGTAGGTCAAAGTCAAAGGTCAAGGTCAAATGGTCAAAATTCTTGGTATCCAATGAATGGTCTTCTCACAAGGATTACATATATGAAGTATGAAAGCCGTATCCCTTAACGTTCAAAAGTTATGGCTAAGGTTCAAGTTTTTCACAGGTACAGAAATCTTCAAGGTCAAGATCAAAGGGTCAAGGTTGTTGGTATCCAATGAAAGGTCTTTCAATAAAAAATATACATGTGACGTATGAATATCCTGGTGTCTACTGTTCAAATAATATGGCCAAAGTTAAAGTTTAAAATTTTCATTTAAAAGTGGGTCATACTCCAAGCTCAAGGTCAAGAGGTCAAATTTAGTGGTACCAAAAGAAAGGTCTTGTCAGAAGGAATACACATGTGAAATATGAAAGTCATTGTTCCAATAAATCAAAAGTTATGGGCAAGGTTAATGTTTTTGCAGACAAACAGACAGCTAGAGAGACAGAGAGACGGACAGACACGAGAAAAACAATGTACCCCGAAACTTTGTTTACGGGGGCATAAAAAGTCCTAACTTAAGCTTCTGGCTTAGGTGAGAAAAATTCAATGAAATATTCCCAGCTTAGTCATAATTGTCAAAATTTTAAACAAGAGGCCAAGGGGCCACATCGCTCACCTGACCACATCAGCGTAGAAAACACACAAATCAGATCAGAATTGAAAAGTTTATTGAAAAAGGTGTGGTAGTGGGTTGGCAAAGAAATTTGACACCCCGTCATTTCCCTCCCTACCCCAAAGGGTACTCATGATTTGAACAAATTTATATCTTCAATACACGAGGATGCTTAAATGTCAATATGACTGTGAACATAGCTTTTCTGTTCCTGAGATTTTTCCCTTAGTTATCCTATGTAAAAAATTGATCCACCATTGAGATCCTTACCTACCCTTTGGAGGTTATGATTTAAACAAATTTAATTTTACACTACCTGAGGATGATTCCTTATGATTTTAATCTTTCCTGTTCCTGATAATATGGATCTTGAGAATTGAGATTAAAAAAAAATTCTTATATATTCCTACGTTAAACTTTGATCTTTTTTTTTTACCCATCCTTGCCCCGAGGTTATGATTTGAACAAACTTTCATCTACACTGCCTGAGGATGCTTCCCTATAAGTTTCAACTTTCCTGATACAGTGTTTCTTGAGAAAAAGATTTTTTAAAAGAATTTTCCTAAATATTTCTACATAAAACTTTGACTTCCCATTGTGGCCCTGCCCTATCTTCCGGGGGTCATGATTTGAACAATTTAGAATCTGTAGTACTCCAGGATGCTTCCAATATGTTTCATCTTTTCTGGCCCAGTGGTTCTTGAGAAGAATATTTCTAAAGATTTTTCCTATATATTTCTATGTATAACTTTGCTTCCCCATTGTGGCCCAGCCCTATCCCCAGGGGTCATGACTTGTACAATTTAGAATCTACATTACACTTAGTACAGTGTTTCTTAAGAAGAAATTTTTAAAGAATTTCTCTTTATACATGTATATTTCTATGTAAAACTTTGATTCGCCTTTGTGGCCCCGCCCTTGCCCTGGGGTCTTGGATTTAAATAAACTTGAATCTACACTACCTGAGGATGCTTCTCGTAAGTTTCATGTTTCCTGGCTCAGTGGTACTTGAGAAGAAGATTCTTAAATCATACCATCAAATTTTCACTATTTCTGAATTATCTCCCCTTAAATAGGCATGGCCCTTCATTTGAACAAACTTGAATCTCCTTCACCTAAAGATACTTTATGCCAAGTGTGGTTGTATTTGGCCCAGTGGTTCTTGAGAAGAAGTCAAAAATGTGAAAAGTTAATGACAACAACAACGACGACAGACAGACAACGGACAAATTTTGATCAGAAAAGCTCACTTAAGCCTTCGGCTCAGGTGAGCTAACAAAAAAAAACATCATAAAATGCTTACATATACTTTTGACAATCAGGAAGATTTAGGAGTTAGGACTACTCTGGTACTTGAATTCTGATCCTTGTAATGACAAGTAACTGTGCCTACAGAAAAACTCAGAAATGTCAGATAGTGTCTGTAGGTTCAATAATCCAACAAGGAAAAGATTATGTAGAGGAAAAGTTTTAAAATAAATGTATGCATATTTCCAAGCACAGATCCTCTCTTCTATATATCATAATGATAATTATTATTTTAGCTATTTCAAAATGATTTTTTGTACATACACAAATTCATTTATCTGCACAAGTTTTTATGAAGTTAAAGAACTTTTGCATTAAAAAAATATTTACACCAGATTCATTAACATAAGATCAATAATTATATTGTTTAACTTATTTTTTATGGACAAGCATAACTACTTACTCTTTTATCACTGATCTCAATATCATCAATCCGTGGCGTGGCCTCACCAGCAGACTCCATAGCGTTTGGTGATCAGCTGATTCAGATTTGAAAATATCACGAGGTTATTGCTATTGAATTAATTTAATGATAATATTTGGATTATATTGGCCAATTTATCAACGAGAAATACATTCTTTGTATTTACTTCCGACTGAAATAGGAATGTCTATTTGCGGCTTCGTTTTGTGAAAAACAAATCAGTAGATTTAATAAACTAGCATAATCATGACTTTAAGTAGGTCAATGCTGGTTTTAAAATAGGTCAATGCTAGTTCTATCCTTTGCTTGGTGATGCTGATCCAAGTAATGCTGTTTTTTTTAATGCTGATGCTGATGCTAGCTCTATCCTGATGCTACTTATGCTGATCCTGATGCTGGTTTACGTAACAAAATTAGTTCCCTGCACTGTAGGCCTAATGCTTTACTCTCGTGCTACCTTAAAATTTTTGAAAATGTAATAAATTCGAGAATTCGAGATCTTATTATGAAACCTGACCAGCTTTCGACACGGTATGGAGACATGACCTCCTCGTTAAATTATACGAACTAGGTATTTCGAGTAAACTTTGGTCAATCATGAAGGACTGTCACACTGATGCATCTAGTGCAATCGTTGTTAACCAAAACAATCGAAATGGTATCGTGTCTTACAAGGAGAAAGGCAAGGTGGAGTTTTGTCATCTTTCTTATATCTTATGTACATCAATGAACTTTTTGTCAACCTCGGAAAATCTAGCATAAATACCGACATCTTTGGAATAACTAGTAATTGTCCAACATTAGCAGATGATATTGCATGCATTGAAATAACTCCAGCTGCCTTACAAAACATGCCTAATACATCACACGAATATTCTAGAAAGGACGGCATTTCATTTAATGTTAAAAAACCATCCATCCTACATATCAGTTCTAAACGCGCCAAATTAGATCCAGACTTTATTTGGAAACTAGGTGACATCACAGTCCCTTGTTCCCAAACTTATAACCATCTAGGGATCATCATTAACAACAAACTTAACCTTTCGCAGTGAATTCTTTCTGCGTGTCGCAAAGGATAAAAATCATATTATGCGCTGAAAGATATTGTATCGATTTACCTTAATGCGTTCAATTTATCTCATCTGTATAAGTCAGTTGTGCTACCCACAGGCCTCTAAGGTTGCGAACTATGGAACAACCTTTCTATAACTGATTATCAACGCCTAAATGTTTTTCATCATTTTACTTGTAAATGTGCCCAGAATCTCCCCACAAAGGCACGATCCGACATCTGTGAAAGAACTTTTAATGTTCTACCTTTAAAATCCGTTAACTGATTTTTCTCGGGCAACTTTATCGCATGGATCATTGTTCTCTCCCCAAGAAAGTCTTTTTGTCACGTTTATATTCATTTTTGGAAAACATCCACAAAACAACTTGATTTCATACCTGATGTTATCTCAGTTTCATCTGTTTATCATCTTACCGATTACCTGTGCACATGGCTCACAAATGGCTCATTTCCAATGAAACATATCTGGAAAAAGATTGTGCGATCCTCAGTATCAAAACATTGTAAAACACAACGGGACAATAGAATGCTGAACGACAGTGATTTTCACCGTTTCATGTCTATAACCTGGAATCAGAGCCCCTTTTTTACATGGACAGTTCCTTCCAACTCTTATGAAATCCAGTTGTGTAAATTTATATGTAAACTTATAACCAGTCCTCCTGATCAGACTCCAAATATCTGCGATTTTGTGGCATAATCTCTCTAGATATAACATGGATGTCATGTTAATGACCAAGCTTATTGGATGTTGATCCAAACTGCCCTTCTAATTGATTAATTTACAAAAACCTTTAAACTTTTAAAAATTACACTTAATAAATGAAAATATACAAAACTGGATAACTGTCAGTGTTCAGCTGGGCGATGACGCGCACGGGTGTCCTTAATACGGATACAATTGGTCTTCGGACTGGTTTGGAAATCCTTCCTCCTGTCCTACTGTCGTGGACGCCTACACACATATACACACAATGCAAAGGTAACGTCTTGCGCTCAAGACTCTAGATTTGGCCACGCTGGTACAGGGACATCTACACACACAGGATGAGGACATGTTAATTTCGCATGCACAATATACTATCAAGGTAGACATATACTTTACACATTGTAAGTTAAAACTGTGCATACACATGTGCTATGGCGTACAAATACATGTAGCATAAAGATGCTTTACTACAATATCATACCTTTACTTTACACTTTGTAAGAAATATTACAGAACTAATGACATACTAAAAGACACGAACGGGACACCGTACAATCAGTACTCAAACACTTTGGACTAACTCTACAATATAAATAACGTATAAAGAAATATAAGAGATAATAAATCTCAAATAGCAAAACAGTTAAGACTGATTATGTTGAGAAATTCCGAAACTCGTTGTTTTAAGATATTTACAGCAATAATATTTTAGTGAACAATAAAAAAAAGGTTTACCTCAGAAAAGTAGGACACTACATATTGACAATAACAGCTATGCAATGGTGAAGTTTGCCATGACTATTTTATTGCAAAATGTGACAAAATCTAGAGAAGTAAAGGAACGTCCTTCTCTATCAGGACTGCCGTGTCCAATTGCCGCACGAACTCAAACTTACTTTCAAGGTTCAGTGATCTGAGGCTTAAAAGGGGTTAAATATGTACATAGTGAAAAACGGAGGCTCACCACAGAGGAATAGAAGTTTGCCTGCATGTTCAAATATAGTAATTCAAATAGATTTAGATTTTAATGTTACAATGCATATCACCTGCTATTGTTCGCTAACTGTGAATCTACATATTTGCTGGAGGGAAGACATTTCCAATAACTTTGACGTTCACCTCTCTGCAGAAATCTTTGCAATGACAGACGACGAGATATTTGCTTTCCTTCTTGGACGTAATTCCGTTCACTTGCTATCTGAAGATCTCCAACAGCTTAAAATGACCAATTTTTGTTTTATTAGATATTGTAGTGCTTTTAGCGGACGGCACCATAAATATCGCCAATATCTAGCGAATAAACAACAAACGCGAGCTGGCCACAAAATGTACTTGTATTTGTGTACAGTATAACCCGCGTAATGTCAAGGGAGATAACCACAAAAGAACACAGTAAAAATAGAAAATAAAAGAAGTCTATAAAACTAGTCCATTTTCACCACACCCCCCCCCCCTAGGCTCCTTCAAGTCCATTAAAGGTCAAGCCGACCTGGGCGACGTTTTACGGCCAGCTCGAGTCCGCAGTTGCCTCGATTCCGGTCCAGCAATGATTTCCTGTGGTGTCTCCCGAATCATCTGAGTCCATGATTTCTTGGTTAGGCGCTCTGTCTGTTTCACTGTTCAATTCCTGTATGGTTTCCAAGTCGTTCTCTTCTGGGAGATAAAACCTGTTGACCCAGCCGGGTACGGAATCCGAGGTATATGCCTTAAGACGGTCGTGATGAACCACAGCCGACTTTTTCCGTCCTTGTACCTCATACAAAACAGGCCCGTATTTCTTTTTGACGATAAAAAGGCCCCTTCCAAACAGATTGCAACTTGGGCGACTTACCCACCTGTTTCGCCATTTTGTTGACATAAACCAAATCACCTACTCCGTATTGCTTATTGGAAATGCGCAGATCATAAAGACGCTTTTGCGTTATCTGCGCCTGCTGAAGTGATTTCCGCGCAACATCATGGGCTGCGCTCAGAGCATGTTTAAGCTTCTCGATGTATGTTGGGATATCCAGTGGGTCTCAAATTGTCTCTGGGTCCTTAAAAACTAGTTCGGTCAGTTGGTATACCTCTCTACCAAACATCATAAAGTTTGGAGATATTCCTGTGGCTTTGTGTGGAGTGCTTCGGTATGCAGAAAGAAAGAGAGGCAACTGTTCATCCCAAGTTTTCTGCTCTTTGTTGACAAAACACCGGATTATTTGCAAAGCAGTCCTATTGAAGCGTTCAAACTGATCATTAGAGGAAGGATGATAAGGTATGGTCCTTGTTTGAGCAACTCCTAGCAATTTGCACACCGTCCTGAACAGGTCACTTTGGAAATTTCTGCCCTGATCAGTATGGATCTCAAGAGGGACACCAAAGCTAGCTATGAACTCATCCACAAGCTTTTTTGCTGTTGTCTCACTGCACTGGTCAGGGACAGCATACGCCCCCACCCATTTGGTGAACTGGTCAGTTATTACCTGAATGTACTTATTACCACTTCAACTTGCAGGGAATGTGCCAAGTACATCAATATGCAAACGATCCAGTGGAGCACAATAAATATAGGACTGCATTGCTTCTTTGCTTTTACGCGAAGCTCTCTTTTCCATACCACATGTGGCACAACTTGATACAAAGGCAGGACATCTGCTGTCAGACCATACCAAAAGAAGCTGCGTTTTATTCTCTCCAGGGTTCTTCTTTCGCCTTGGTGTCCAGAGTATGGTGGATAATGACAACTCTCTATTACTCTCCTCATGAGTGATTTTGGCACAAACAGTCGCAGTGACCGTGTGCCTGAATCATGAAACCATTCATAGTGGAGTATCCCATTGACCAGACGAAACTGTTGAAGACTGAGGAAAAAACTCCTAGCTGCGGGGCCGAGGATTCTTACATCACAGGCTTCCGGTTTGTCATGTAACAACCAGTTGGATACTAGTTGCGCTTCTCTGTCCTCAGATTGTGCGGTTTTTAAAACCTCCTGTTCCAAACAGTTAAAAGAAGCAGATTTCGAGGGTGTTACTTCACGAACTGTCAATGGTACAATATAATCAACATCCTCTGTAAATCTCTCCCACTGATCTTCAACTTTCTGGCAGTATGCACACCCTCCACAAGGTAACGACTTAGAAGTCCTTGCACTGTAACAAGCACAAGTTGTCGAATCTAGCCGAGATAAGGCGTCTGCAATGCCATGAGATTTCCCTGCTCGGTGTGAATGACAAAAGAATACTGACTAACTTCCTCGAGCAAACGCGCCAGTTGACCTTGAGGTGATTTGAAGCGGAATAACTATGCCAAACTGTTGTGGTCAGTTCTGAGGAGGAATTTTCTGCCCAACAGATAATGCTTATACTGGTGACAAAAGGCAACCACTGCCAGCAATTCTCGTCGAGTGACGCAGTACCGCTCTTGCACAGGTCCTAGGCGTCTGCTGGAGAAAGAAATCACCTTTTCAACGCCATCCTGCTCATAAAGGAGGACTGCTCCAATGCTGAAATTGGAAGCACCTGTCGAGAATCATTGTACCCTCAGCAAGTAGGTATGCAAGGACTGGAGCAGAAATAAGTGCAATTCTTAGCTCCTCAAACGCTGTCGTCTGTTCTTTACCCCATTGGTACGGTACATCTTTGCGTGTGAGGCTGTGTAATGGACAAGCTATATCAGCGTACCCTTTCATAAATCTGCGATAGTAGTTCGTCAAACCTAAAAAGGCTTGAAGCTCCTTAAGACCTCCTGGAATTGGCCATCTCTGTACATCTTGAATCAGCAAGGGATTCGCACGAACGCCATCTTTTCTAACAACATGACCCAAAAATACGACCTCCTCTTATAATAAGCTGCATTTTTTCGGCTTCAAATTTAGTCCAAATTTTCGAAATCGGAGAAACACCTTTCTTAGATTACTTAAGAGCTCATGAAATGTTCTCCCTATGATGATTTCATCATATAGGTAGATAAGAAGAATGATCCGCTGAAGTCCTCTTAAAACCAATTCCATTCCTCGTTGGAAGGTAGAGGGCGCATTGCAGAGCCCAAAAGGCATTCTTGTGTATTCAAACAAGCCATGCCTGGTAATAAATACAGTTTTGAGTCTGCCACTTTCAAGAACTTCAAACTATTGATACCCACTCATAAGGTCAAGTGTGGAGAACAGTTTGGATCCGCCTAAAGTGCCCAGACACTCCTCAATCTTCGGCAGGGGATATGCGTCTTTCTGTGTGACTTCGTTTAGCTTCCGATAGTCTACACACCAGCGTACTCCACCATCTTTTTTTGTGGACTAACACGACTGGATATGCTCATGCAGAGCTTGAGGGGAGTACCGTGCCATTTTGTAACTGTTTTTTCAAATATTCAGCTTCTTACCTCTGGAAACTTAGAGGTGTGCGTCTCGCAGGTTGTCTGATAGATTGTTCTCCATCTGTGTTTATTTAGTACTTTATCGCAATTAAAGTGCCAAAATCATAGTCTTCTCTTAAGAAAATATCTTCAAATTCAGAGAGTAAGCTGACAAGTGCCTGTCGTTCCGATTTTGTCATATTCTTGGAAGATTTCTCTGCCAGCTCTACTAGGTGGGCAGGTATAGTTTCACTTTCAGCTTGTCTACCTATCGTTTCTTCAACTTCACTTTGATGTGCTGTATCTACACTTACTGCACCAGCATCCTCACTGACTTCTGTCAACTTCCCAAAATGGGTTCCCTTAGCAAGACGAATTTTCTTATCTCTGATATTTAAAACCCGAACAGGTACCTTATCCTTCATATTGACCATTAGAAAGATCATCATTGCAACTGCCTAGGACAGACAATATGCCACTTTGGGGTACCTTTACTCTTCCAACAAAAATCTTCTCACTATGAGGAGGTATCCTACAGCTTTCATCAACCATTACAGAGCTGCAAGCTGGGTAACTGTTCTCGAAACTCAGGGTTCCAGATATTATTTCCTTTCCAATGCGAAGATTACCTTGTCCTGTGAAAATAACAGCTTCTAGGGAGTTGAGAATGTCCATTCAAATCAAAAAAGAATCCCGTATTGGTGCAACATATACGGGCCAGTAGGTTGATTGGCTGCCAATTTGGATTGTCGCAGTGACACCTCCAAATGCAGTCATCTCTCCACCATCTTCTGCATTCATGAGTCGAACTTGCTTGCCGTTACTCGTAACAATCCCTGCCTCTTGGGCAATGGTAGAAGAAGCAATAGTAGCATCCGCACCAGTATCCACAACACCTTTGGTCTGGACATCATTCACAAAGGCAAAGGGATAACGTTTCCCTTCCCACCTCCATGAAGCCTTGTACACTTGATTTGTTCTGCTGTATTTGATGTCTCTTACTTCACTGTTGACATTTTCTGTTCCTGCAATTTGACTATTTGGGGTTTAGATTTGCAGTTACTTTTGAAGTGCCCAGTCTGTCCACATTGAAAACATTTACTTTCTATATCCTTTAGTACTTGGTCTCGTTTCATTCTCTCTTTCTCCTGGTTCCGTTTAAGTTGCGTCTCTATTTGTTTAAGACGGTGGTCTAGCTGCTCCATGGTAATATATACGGGTTTCTGAATCCGCTGCACTCCAAGATTCTCTGCCTCATCATCGGGAGGACCATCATCATCAGAATCATCTGTCCAAGGTACCCTCCTAGTCCTTTCTCGCCTCTGAAAGTCATTATCTCGTCCGAAAGTGGCCATGTAATTCTGCTCTTGATATGTGACAAGCTCTATCGCTTCATTAAGTGTCTTGGGGTTTCTGTTTAGCACATCATATGCAATCCGGGTATTTCGGTATCCTCTTAAGAAAGATTCTGCAGCAAGTTGATCTTGCTTTTCCAAGTCAGTACCAAAATAAGCTTCGGTAATTACGTGACGCACTTCTTCACCAAACTCATCATTTGACTCTCCCTTTTGTCGGATCTCGGCCAGTTTGCTGCGAACAGTGGCTGGAGGCTCCTTCCGCCCGAAGCGTTTAGTTAGGCTGTCGCGTATTGAGATGTAGTTAGCTGTCAGTGCTTTAGGCAAAGAGCAAACATACCACATTGCCTTACTCTTCAGACTTTCATAGAGGCGGTCTATTTTCTTGGTTTCCGTCCAGTTGTATCGCTTGGCTAGTCTTTAAATTGGAACAAGGAAAACTTCAATTTTGACCTTGCCTTCATCAGTCGGGAGTTTAGTCTGTGGACCTCTTGGTGCAGCTATGTTGTTCTCTGAGGATCTGGATCCACCTCGGGAGATAGGTTGATAGGGAGAGGTTTTTTTTCTTTCCCTAGCTTCAATGACACGCAAGGTTTCATCAAATGATCGGTCTGTTCCCCTTCGGCCTGAGGTGAAGTCAGGCGCATAACCAGCAAATGAGGGTCGCCGAGACGATGGCATCCACCACGAAGTCGTATGACCTTGTGACCTTGGGGTAGGTGCAACATCCAAAACCTGTGAACTAGCTGGCGGATACTGTCAATTATGCATCAATCCCAAAGCCGCGTGTGGCCTCTGGGTTGAAGCAAATTGTGGTATTCTCAGAGAATGGCTTATCTCCTCCTTTGATTCCTCAAGAAATATTCTGAAACATGGCTTGCTGTATGGCAATCTGTTTTGTTGAAGATTCTTTTATTTCTTGCATAGTCTGTGCAAATAATTCTTGATTATGTTGCTGCTGTCTGTCAAAAAAGAACTGAAAGACTCTAGTGTCTTGTGCAGCCAAACATTGTCTTTCTCATTTTTATTGTCAATCGCTATTACACTGTCACTTTGTGTAAAGTCAGCATTCTTCATCATCAGTGTTTTCGGACCTTGTTCGCCATGTTGGAATGAGAGGAACTCTTGTTCATCTACCTCAAGTGTATCACATGGGGTGTAACACTCCCTATTAATTTCAAGCTCGAGTCGCCATAACCACTTCTGGGACAATAGATGGCCTGGGTGCAAACCGTCTGATAGCAACTCAAAGAAGTATCTCTTTTTGTCCCGTCTGCAGTCCCGCAAGTCAGCGTTGAACTTAAGTGTGTTTCGACCTAGGCCTTGATTTATCTGTTCAATATGTGTATTGAGAAGATCTACCTGTATCTCAACTTCTTTGTCCGAGTCGAGGAATACTGTTGGATTCCGATGCCCCTTGATATCGTTGTACAAAGAAACTAAATAAATAGGTATGCCAATAAACTTAATGCGGGAGTTATTACCAAGAATAAAATCTTTGGCCCTGTGTAGCTCTTTCACAACAGATGATACTGTGTCAGTCACCTTACCACGAATGTTTATATATTTTCCTTGTTTTTCTGTTATGTCACAAGTTCCACCCCGAAAATAAACTGTTACTGGCTTGTGTCCTTTAGTAAGATGAAGGAACTCTTGTATCATTATGTCTACGAGCTCCTTGGTCGTTGCCCCCTTCTTATACAGGAAGACGAAAGGTAAGGATGAGTCCTGTCTTACCTGCTCCAATCGTATGCCTTGACTGACGGAGACCAAAATTGCTATGCTTCGTGTCTCTTCCTGTGGAACTACCAATGGTCGTGACTATAGGAAATGCACAAAATCCTTTTCTGAACGCTACAATAAACTTTGTTCGCAGTGAACAATGAAAATTATTTGATGTCCAAAGTGATCAGAGTGAGCACCAAGGGCATGCAAATTTGTTTACAGCAATTTTATCTAATAGATTTTTTTTCTTAATTTGATTACTTCTAATTATCTAATTCTTCTCAAAATAAATGAATTTAGTTTTATTTCAACAAATATTCATGAATTTACTTGTTATTAACTAAAAAACTCTAATTGTGAAACCTTTTTTTTTTAATTTGATGCCAGTATTGCTGTTAAATTTGTAAACACCCTATACCTCTATAACTTTAATTAGATATAAATAGATTACACCAACAAACATTCAAATTGCACAATATATTCAATCAAAATTAACACTTGTTGAACATTGAATTAAAGAACCAAGATTTTTCTGATCACGGCAGTGTTTAGGTACCGAGTACCGAGTACCTCGAGATATTCCTAATCGGCACCCCCATACATTGCCATGAAACACGTGCGCTTCGCTGTGACAATCTGTAAATCGTCAAAATAAACAAAATTCCGTCCTAATGTGGAACAATCCTGGACGAATCCCACTTATGTGACACCAGTTGTAGTGATTTTAGCGGACGGCACCACAAATATCGTAAATATCTAGCGAATAAACAACAAACGCGAGCTGGCCACAAAACAGGTCCAGTCCAAAGACTATTTCTACCTACGTAGCTATTAATAGCTACCTAGGTATTTAAAGCTACCCAAAGTAGCTATTTTTACCTACTTTTAATAATTTCTGCATTTTGCGGCGCAAAGACCGAACGGCACAACATGGTGAATACCATATCGTTTAATACAGTCACACTAATGATGAATACGACAAAATTTTGGCCAAAAAATGATTACTTCCTGGTTCGGCAACTTTACATTAGTTTCTATGCAAAATTGAAAATGTACGAAGTAATCATATTTTGGCCAAATTTTTGTCATATTCATCATCAGTGTGACTGTATTAAAAAAAATTGTGCTCACCATGTTGCGCCGTTCCTGTATTTGTCCACAAAATGCAAGTAAAGCAGAAAGTAGGTAAAAATAGCTACTTTGGGTAGCTTTAAATACCTAGGTAGCTATTAATAGCTACGTAGGTAGAAATAGTCTTTGGACTGGACCTGCAAAAAATACTTGTATGTGTGTACAGTATAGCCCGCGTAATGTCACGGGAGATACCCAAAAAGAAAACTGTAAAAATAGCACATAAAAGAAGTCTAAAAAAAACTAGTCCATTTTCACCACAATATGCTGTCACTTGTTACAACCGAGCCCTTTAATTTCTCTAGCAAATTGCCAGCGGGAAACATACACACACACAATTTATAGTGGCCTTCAGTTTACAAGTTTGTAAATATATCAATTTTATTTCCATATTTTTTCTTGGACAACTTGTTATCTATTCAATAATTTTCCTATGTTTTTTTTTTTTCATTTTGCTCGTGTTGCCATTCATTTGCATGCATTGTTTTCATTGTATATATGTTAACCGTATTTTGTATCTGTCCATGATTTCATATATTTGAATTCATGTCTTTGCATAATCCTCTAATGAGGGAAATAAAGGATAATTGAATGTATTAATGAATGAATGAATGAACACTAGTGTTTTAAATTTGACATAAACGACATTTGATATTTTTGTTGTAAAACAACAAATGACCCCCCCCGTGTCTTCTTTCATATTTTCCAATCCTCCTAGCTTTTTTCCCTTTACAGTCCTTTAAGTATTGATCATAATTGATTTACCGCATGTTCATAGTAAAATGTCAACATTTTCGAGTTGATGTAAACCTTGTTCAATATTAATATACGATTTAAATTGTCGTTATCCGCTCATAAGTAATAATTATAATAGAAGGGCTGTATATATTATACATATTTTTTCTACCAGCATATCGAACACTTTTTGAAAGAAAATGTTACCTGTATGTTAGCAAAGATAAAAAAAGATTTTGGACGCATTGTTTATCATTTTCTGTTTTAAGATCAAAGCGAGCGCAGCGAGGGTCGCAAAGCGACGCTCGTCACTACGAGCTCTTAGAGCAACGCCCATGCGAAGAAAAAATTCGGACTACTGCACATTCATTCGATAAATTTTTTGACGCAGTAATTTGGATCCACAATGCATCAATTGTTTTAGCTACATTCTCGCGAGAATAACGGCAAATGTTCACTCGCCTTGATTTAATGGATATACATGTATATTTAAGATAAATAGTAAACGAAACGCTCTTCATTAATTTAAAGGACTGTTTAGGTTTTTCATAACATTGCAACTTACATACGACATCATGTGACGTCAGAGTCTGGAAGGACCAAATGTCACGTGTGGTTTGACGAGCCCGAACTAAATTAAAACAATAGAAGAGTTTTCTCTTGCTCTTACGGTCGTACCGTGAACATATTAATTATAGACATTTTTTTCCTCTCGAAAGGAATATTTAATTAAGAGGTTTTTTTTTTTTATCGGCGAGATGCAATTTGTTTCTTTTTATCCATTTATACTTGCAGTTATAGGGAAGGTTTCTGGTATTCATCGTTTTATTGTATTACTCCTTAATACAAGGACATCCAATCGTTTTTTCTTTCACGCTATTTTTTGACATCACAGATTTAGCTAATTTTATAACTATTGGCCTTTTCTATAAAAACTTGATTTTTTTATGAAATGCTCATAGTTGTTCTAAAATCAGTAAAGTTCCTCAGAGGGATATATCCGTTATAAAGCAAGTATAAAGGATTCATAGAGGGTGTATAATGGAAATTTATATTTTTTAGCTTTTAAGATTCATTTTTTTATCATAGATATATATAACAAAAAAAAAAAAAAACAAATGTCTTGAAATCAGATATCAGTGTTTATGTGGTCGTCATACATTTATAGTCGGCTGCGTGGCGCAGTGATTAAGTGTTGTCTGAAGAGTCGAGAAGTAAGGATTAAATCCTTTCGTAGCGGGTCTGATTAAATCCTTCGGATGAAACCATATACAGCGAGGGTCCGTGTCGCAGTACGAGGGACGATCAGAAAATTCTGCAAGTATATCTATAAAATAATGAAAACAATATGTATCAAAATGTAAACTAGTTTATCCTTCAAAATATCCCCCTTTTACATTTTCACACTTTTGTAATCTGCATACCCATGATTTGAAAGCCCCGAGGTAGTCTTCCTTTGGAATACTGTCTAAGCACTGATAAACAGCACTACCAACTGCGCTGCGCAAAGAATAGCGACGTCCAGATAACATTTGTTTCAGTCTAGGAAATAGGAAAAAGTCAAAAGGACTTAAGTCAGGAGAATACGGAGGGTGTGGAAGCTGAACAACCTTTTCATCCTTCAAAAAACCTTGAACTGTTTTACACTTATGAGCTGAAGCCTTGTCATGAATGAACTTTATGTTCTTCAAGCCTGTGTCTGGTCTTTTCTTTTCATACACTTTCTTAATTTCTTTCAGTACATTATTTTTGTAAAACTGTCCCGAGATATCTCTACCTTGCGGAGTTGGAATTTGCACAACCGGACCACTAGAATTAAAGAAAATAGCATATAAAATTTTCTTAGCACTTTGACACTTTTTTGCAATGATAGGACGCTCTCTATTCTTCCTTACCCACATCATATTGTTAATTTTTCTTTGCGGCTCAAAAATCAAATCAGTTTTATCACCTGTTTGCAATGTCAGCAAATTTTCTCCTGTCACAGTTTTTACAGATTTTTAAAAGTTTTCTTGCAAATTTCAAACGCGTTGTCTTTTGTTTTGGTGTCAAAAGAGGCAGTATCCATCGTGCACATACCTTACGTAGGTGGAGGTGCTTGGTCAATATTTCGTGTACCTTTGCTGATGAGATTCCAACAACACTAGCAATATATTTTAGAGTATATCTACCATCTTCCTCTACCATTTTCTTAACTGCAGCCACGTTTCCATCAGTAACAGCTGTCTTTGGTCGCCCTGTTCTTGACGAATCTTTTACGACGTCAACGCCATTCTTAATTTTTTTCAACCAACGACAAACTGTGCTTAAAGAAACTGCAGAATCTCCATAAATCTGACAAATTTCATTCAAAATTATTTTTGCAGGTATATCACTTTTATATAGGTTCTTATTTCAGCCTTCACTGTAGATTTCATATCACTGTAAGATAATGGTCAGTGTGAATGACTACCCCTTCTTCTTCTTTTGTATGTAACTTTTGAAATAGTATATAAAACGATAAGAAATTTTAGAAAGACACAGGTAATGAATGTATCTACCCGTGCGTGACATCGGTTTTGGTCATTTATGAAGAATATCTATGGAATAACATTACTTGCATTATTTTCTGATCGCCCCTCGTAGGAGCTGACTCGATAAAAATCCCTTCTTGCTCAATGGCTTTGAATGCCGAACATTGGAAAATTTGAAGCTCTCCATCGTAACCATATGGGTGAAAAATATTGAGGGACGTTAAAGAAAATACAATCAATCAATGATATATTTGGATTATTTATATTTTTTCCTAAACAATTCATTATCTTCTTTATTTCCATTCATATTTAAGCAAAATCAACTAACTGCATTTTTCCATGATATCAAATCTTTCAATATATACCGTAGGTAAAACATTGTAAAGAGTGTGAAAGATATTAAAATATATCATATCTTTAAGAGTTTCCAATAATTACCTGTTTGGGCATTGTCAAGAAGAAGGAGATCATCAGTTTTCTTATAGTCTTTAGTAATTTCCTCGGAGTCCCAAAGAACGCTAACTGTGTCGTTTTTTACCTCCATTATAGTTCCAATAAAACGTTTCCCTTGATCGTTCTTATTTTTTTCTTCATATTCGGGACTTAGAACAACTCTTTGTCCCTCTTTAATTTGATCTAAAATTAAATACATAAAATAAAAGTAAATATTCATTTTCTAAACTATGCTATACTTCAACATAACACAGATCGATAAGGCATCTTACCTCCCTCATAACCATCTAGTATCTCAAGGCCTGAAAAGGTTTTGCATTTATAAAAGTTGTCTTTGAGGTTCAAATGATGGTGAATGTCCTCCTGAATAATTGAATAAAAGATTACTAAAAGTTTGTGTGAGGGGGTCTGTTGAGGGAATGGCGTGTAATAGTGGAGTGACAAGACTATGAAAAATTTGACTTTAATGTACCACCCTACCCCACGGCTGATTTGTACTTTTTTGGATAGATGTATTATCACACAATATATTTGCCCGGTCGAAGAAAGTTTAATGGTCAAAATTTAAAACAATGGAGGGTTAAAAGATCAATTACTGAAATCTTAAGAAAATTAAAATTTTTAAAAAAGTTTAAGAAATATGCATGTTGATATAATTGTATCGATAATTACTCGTATTGCGCATTAATTACATAAAAAAGAAAAAAAAAATAAGAAGAATGTCCGTCTTTCTGTTTGTATGGTGAATATTTGCTTCTGAGTATTTCTACCTTAAGTTAAATGGTTTAATTTTACTATTAATGCCCCCACTTGAAAAGCAGAAGGGAAAAATGTAATCGGTATGTCGGTTTATCCGACCGTCTAGCTGTCTGTCTAGCTGTCTCTCCGTCCGTCTGTCTGTCTGTCTGTCTGTTACGCTTTGGGGTACTTATCTCTTATCCTCAACTCCTCTCATACAACTCAATGACATTCAATGAAACTTTCACAGAATCTTCACTACATAATGCCGTGTGTAATTCCTATTTTACTTTTTGATCCGACACATATCTTGGATTCCCATAGCAAAACATTGACACTACAGTGCCTATAGTTTCCTTTACTTTAAATGCATTAAAGTAATAACTAGAAGAACAATAATTTAAAAAAAAAGAAAAGAGAATAGGGGGAAATGAAACGAGAGAAACCCAGAGTATGTGAACAAAATAGACATTTACTTGTATAGGAGATATTTATTTAAATAAGCTTCCGTATCATGTATCATCTTATTTAATTGAAAAGAGATGCATCAAATCTGACTTACTTGTCTTTCGCATAATACCATCCTCATGGGAAAGTGACAAAAGTATTAGACAAACCAGATTTGCAAAACATTTTCTATATTCACATCATATCGGACATTTGAAAGAGCCAAAGCACGACAAAATATTAGCTCTGGATTGATGTTTCCTTTTCAGGACTCTCCTGATCTACATTTCAGTTTCAAAGCTTTTGTCATATCATCAAACGTTATAAAAGAAGATCTGGTAATATGGTTATAAAAATTGCGGGAACCACCTTCACTCATATTCACCATCTGCCATATTCCTTGTTCAATATGTGCTAAGATATTTTCTCATTTGCCCATTTTAAGAAATCCTCAAACATGATTGTCATGAGACACTCGTAAGCAACCATTAAACCAAGCACGGCACGGTTAAACTCCTTTCCAGACAACATTTGGTCTAGTTTGTTTGGAGCATATACTCCAGAATCTGTGAGTAGGTCAGATAGACCATCTGATGCCGAAATTTTGCCAATGCAGGCAATGAAACACGAAAAAGCATGAGAACATGTGATTGAAATACATCTGGCATTGACCATTTCACTTGCTGAGCAATAACGTACAATTGCTGATCAAAGGTCTGAATCGAAAAAGATTGACCTATCTTCTTTGCCATGTCTGAACATGGTTTCATGACAGTGTATACTGTTTCCATGCCATTAGGCTTTGCGTCGATAATCGGGGCGTATGCAGCAAATATACATTCGGTCTACTCTTCGAAAGACGTTTGTGAAATTCGGTCCAGAATGGCATAACTTGTTCTAAAAAAATTTACTTTTATTGGGATGTGGATAGAATTTTACCGTGTTAGCTTGCGAAGAAATAAACAAGTCATATCTGATATATTGGCATTATTAAACGTGCATGACTTGATCTTTTCATAGGCATCTGCTAAAAACGAAGTGGTACATGGCGTTTTTTTTGTTAGCTAAAAGGAAGACTAAGCATAATCCCCTCCTATATTACTTACTTCCTGGTTTGCCGTGCTGGTCAATAAAGTTCTGACTTCCACGTTCGATGTACAAAAGCCATAAGAATGTAAAGTTTTAATAAGATTTTTGGAACCGTATTCGTGATGAACTTGTAATGCAAGGCCTTGATGAAAGGGGTAAAGAGGTCTTTGTTTAATGAAACAATGCATTCTGCAAGAGCTGTGACTTTTCTCTTTTGTTATACATTTTTATTTTGATCATCTTCACAATATACAACTTTTTTATCAATACACCACATCAAAAACTTTGTAAGTGAGCTTGGAGTTATCAAAGCCGACCTATCAAGGGACACTTCAACTGGAGACGGGTAGATATCGTGAGAAAGTAGTACAGACTGTATGTCACGGCGCAATATTGAAGCAGCTGCATGCCATGCAGTGTATGGTCTTCGTTCATCTCTCCCTTCACATTTGAAATTTCACGTTCACGTTAAAAAAAAATTAACTTGCCTTCAACTGACTGACAGCTTGAAAAGCCTCTGCCATTGTATCTAAACTGCTTAGAAGAATATATACTTATTTTCTCCTTTCTGTGTTTGAATAACGACAGCAGCGCCATAATATTTCTCTAGTCTCCGTTGCAATTTGCTAGAAGTATATTTGTCACAATTCTTCTGGCAGAAAAGAACGAAACTTTTGCAAAAGAGAAAGCATTAAGAAAGCTCTTTTATGATACACCAAATCATTTGTTATGTCTTTAGCTAATTGATGAAATTAGGGATGTCAATTTTACTCGGACAGCTTAGTCGAATAGTCGGATTCTTTCGTCGAACGATAGTCGTATATTCGTTTAATTTTAATTTGTTTTTCACATCAGTTTAATTGTTTGTCTTTTACAGACTAGTTTACAATATTTAATAATTATTTGCCCTTTTTTTACATGTACCCCATAATTGAAGCCAATTTCTACGTGTCCATCAATGATATTCGATATGTATACAAATTAAAGCGTGTCTCTTATAAAAACAAAGAAAGGGCGAGAGCTTGGGATAAAACTTAATTATGAAATTTTGTGCAAACAATCAAGAATTGTGTGTAATTAATATTTAAAAAAAACACGGTTTAATTACTCTCGTAACTGACCGCAACTTACATGTATATTTTACAATTTTGTAATAACCGGTTAATTTACATTCTTTCTGAATAGTTGTATCACGTCAGATCTTAGTTTGAATCTACAAAACTAAACAAACGACCTCTCCATTTAAAACAGTCAGAGGTAGACAATCATTAATTATTAACAAACATGTTTGATTTTCTTTCCCAATCAGTGTTTTTTTTTTTCGTTCTTTTACCGAACTTTACTTTAGGAACGATTCACTTGAAGACTGTGTATATGTTTGACTGATTCGGCATATGATACATCATGTTTGATGTTACACTGTAGATTTTGAAGACATGTTTGCCGATACATCGACGTACAAATAATTTCCTTTGAACAGTTAAACCATACCCTTAATTTTACATATGAAAATATTGATCTGTAAATAAATGAAATGAGCAAATATCAATTTTTTGCCTTGAAATCAATATTACTTTGATTAAACACATTTTTAACGAATAACCGACTAAAGAAATTTTAGTCGATGGTCGGTATGATCGAAGGATAGTCGAATACTCGAAAATTCGTTGACATCCCTAGATGAAATGCTTTATCGTGAGCTGTTTCATTTATGCTTTCCACTTGTTGAACTTTACAGTATTCAGAAAAAAAATTGTGATGCATGATCTATGATAAAGAGTTTTTTTCAATGAAATTTTCACAAGAAATCAATGCCTAAGTTTCAGTATCACATCTTTCTTTTGCTGTGATTGTAAACTTTTGAATTCGTTCTTCTCTTTCTATTCTATTCAGTTTTGAATCACCTTTATACTGCTTTTGCTTGCAGAAAATACTAGCATTCCAATCAAACTGACTGGTCATTGAGCGTGTTTGAATACACATAATTCGTTCTGCATGTTGATGTGAAGTGGAAGGGCTATCGGGACATCTAAGATTATATTTTTATTGCAGGACTTTTCTAGATTTATATTGCTAGTGTATGACTTATAGCAAGATTTATTTTTTCCAATTCATACTAATCTTTCCATATCTACCTCATCAGGCGAGTCGTAAGCACTTAGAAGAAATGAGAATACATCGTCTTTCCGTTTCTTTACATCAGTGAGAAGTAAAAACTTGCCTTTTTCAGTTGCTGTTGATAGTCTTTCATTTGTAGAAACTTGTACACAAAGATGCCAATTATTTGAAATTCTAATTCTTTTGGCATCCGTGGGAGCAAATTTTAAAGTTTCTTATATAAGCTTATATTAATTTCAAATAAACTAATACCCTTTCTTGTTGATGACAAATCAATATTTATAAGGTCTGTCGATAATTCAACCCGTAAAATCAACCTAAATCGCTTCAACCAACACGTGTTATGAGTATTCAATTTGCTCTTGTTATAGGAAATCTTGGTCAAATCCGTAAGAATCAATACTTCCGGAATAAAATGGACAGTCGTATATTTCAGAGCATACGAAATGAAAACATAAATATGAAAAAAATTAAATGTTGATTCAATGGGATTCATTCTATTAAAAAACAATGTTAACAAAATTATGTGTCTAAATTTTCAATCAATATTCGTTAATTATCGCATGACGTTATTGTCGTGATAAATATTAACTCTAAAATACGTTTTGATTGAAGAAAAACGGAAAACAAAAAAAGAAGAAAAATATTCGACAAATAAAATTACAGCTCGAATTGCTCACCTCTAAACTTTATTTAAGAAAAAAAAAATTGATCTGAGAAAACTCTACGACCGTGAAAAATTGCTTCAGGAAGGGTGTCTCTTTTATGAAATATAACTTTCAGCCGTAGAGTATTCTGGTCCATTATACTCTAAAATTATGCGACTTATTCCAAGATTGTCATTCCATTATAAAAAGCAGAGGATAAAGCGGAAAGGACATTATTAAAAAATATCAGATTCTTTGATTAATAATCTATTGTCCTTTAAATTTGGCAGATGTCGCTCTATTAAAAAGCAGTATTAAAATGGCGGACCAACAATGTTGTTTATATGAAAATAACATTTTTTTTTCTCTTTGAATTAAGTATAACTTATATGCAAACATATAATAAATTAACCATGTAAATGCAAAATATGAAGTTCATAGAAAATGCTGATATCCAGGCAACCTGAAGTCATTTTGCAGTACATGTAACATGGCGATTCTAAATCATTTCTTTTAAAAATATTAAAATCAAACATGAAATATCGAAAAAATATATAGTGTTTTGTAGTTTAGGTGTATTGATAGATTTTGTTTCTATTTTGCCTTTTTTGACTTCATAACGTTTTCTTTGTCCTACCAAGAGAAATAACAATTTATATAAATCGTGTCCTTAAAAACTGAATGTAAAGGAAACCAAAAAGAATAAGGATTCCTCAAATTTGTCAAATTCGTCTTCGTATATAAAATTTAATACTTTTTACCCGCGTTTTTTTTTCTACAAAAGTATCAAATTATTTTTTTTTCAAAATTTTCTGAATAATTAAAGCATTACATTATTTTTTTCTCTCAGACGTATAAATCTCCATAATCTACTCCCTGTCCACGGAACTCCAATTGCTTATTCCAAGCTGATACTCTCATATTCATTAAAGATAAAGAGTGAATATAAACAATTTCATTTGGTAATAAAACATTAACCCAGTAGTTTACCTCTTGATGTGACGAATCTAAATCATCATCAGGATAATTGGCAATAGGTAGAATGGACATGACGTCGTTAATGCTTTCATTTTGAACCTTTAAAAATGTTCATTAAAAACCTGAAAACTGTATTTTATAGATCACTTCTGTTGGTTCATTACGAAATAAATGTTCGTTATTTTTATATCAAACAACATCCTAATCCTACATAAAATCAAAATGAAACTTGCACTATAAGTATACAAATTGTACAATAAACCATAGAATTTATGGGAGTATAATTGGCCCCAGGATCTTGAACAGACTTAGACCTCATTCAAATTTTCAATTCCTTGTAAAATGTTTTAACACAATTCCAATTAAAAAGAGAAACTAAAAATTCCTTTTTAAACTCGATTATTCAAATTTTAGGTCAAATCCCGAAAGTCAATAATTAAGCCTCTACAAGGAAACTTTTGCGAAATTCGCTCATGTAAGAGAGGGAATTCTTCTTCATTAGAAATTGTCGTTGTTCTCTCATCAATGCACAGAAACTGTATATAAGGAACGTTCCTCTTTAATTGCAGATTCCTTTCAATTAAATCAAAGCTAAAGCAAACATCAAACTACATACAATCAACATTCTAGGAGAGTTCCTCTTCCAGATTTAGGATATAATCACTGTATGCATGAATCAGAACCCTGTGAATCTGAGGAACCTTCCTCTCCTTACTATAACCTTTTAAGTTATGTAAAGTCGTATTTAATTTTTTTTTAAACGTTGATTTGATCAAAATAGTGACAATAGCTCTGATTCACCCAGTTTCATGCGTATGTCATCAGCTGTGCTTCACTAAGTGTTCAGCACTGTATATTTATACAGTGTTCAAGAGTGGAACGTTTCAATTCATAAGGGTTCAGGAGAATAATGTCACATAATTAATGCGTTTGAACTAAACAGATCCCTGATTTTTGTGTATACATCTCCGATGTTATATTTTATTGTTTACTAGGCTTCACGTACATGTAGCAGCCCAGTCCCTGCCCAGCCAATTGGTTATACTTTCCTACTTGTAAGTCATTGTTATATATTGCTCTGCTACTTTGTGTACCAGCGTGTGTAAAGTACTTATATTGGAATCTACTTGTGTTTTCTTTTGAAAACAAAACAATTTTATTATTAACATTATTAACGCCAGACTTTCTGTAGTAGCGTATTCAAGTCAAAGAGAATTTTAACTGGTATAAAACGTCTGTTAAAGAAAAATAGGGTTTTCGAGCATGGGGACCTTTTCTCATCCAAACTGTATAACACAGTTTTGATTTGTTCAAATTTTTTTTAGATATCTTACAGCATGTTCTTTGCCTTCATCTTTTGGTTTTTGTGGAGTGGGGATTATTTAAGTGAATTACTATTTCTTTTTACAATTCCTGGTTGCCTAGCTGAATTTTAATGAGTTTATAAAACACTAAACCAATACTGACAAAGCGTTCAAGAGCTTCTAAGTTCTATCTCAATGTATCTTCTGATACAATCACACAAAGATCTCATAAGATAGATGGAGTCAGATAACAGGAGCATTGAAATCTTATTTTAAGAAAGTCATTCTGAATATTGTACAATCTCTACAGTTTAATAACAATGTTAAACATTTATGTAATCAGGCAGGGATTCCTCAGTAAAAATAAATCATTTATCTTACCTTTTCATTCCTTGCTTTTGCTTCCTGCTTCCTGCTTTCTTCATTTAAACGATCCAAAAGCTTTCAAAAGGCGATAAAAATGTTTATATTTTAACAAATATTATGAAGGCTTAAGGAAATAGCAGCCTAAACTATTTTATGACCTTATAGATAAAAACTATGAAAGGGGGTTTTGAATAATTCTGTATACTATATATACCGACAAAAAAATTGATCTTTTAGAATTGCATTAAAACATACAATTACTTTATTACAAAATAAAAAAAAAAAAAAGAAGAATAGTATCTGCTGCTGAAATCAAACACAAATCAATATCATTCAGAATTAATAACTGAGTTCCTATTCCATTGAGAAAATGACAATTTGCTGAAATTTATTTCCTATGTGTTGAAAAGATTACAAGCAGGAGCTACATGTACTTTGTAATAAGGAATGATAACTTTATAAACATTATAATTATTTTATTATGAAGTAGTTTAATAAGTCAGCGATCAGAATGTATTTTACATATTCGCTGATATCGACTCGTAATTTTTTGATGATGAGATAAATAAATAAAAATATACCAAATGATAATTATTAATTATAATTATTATAATTATAATTTTTATTAATCATACGTCCAACTGTTAGATTTTTGAATACCTATATCAGTCTTATTATACTGATATGCTAAATATAATTAAAACGGCTACTAAACGTATTGTACATTTAAAAGACTGCAAATTTATTAATTAAATATATATTGAAACCTAATAATTCCTTATATATTCGGAGTAGAAACTCCAAACCGATGCCAAAGCGAGTGAGAATCTTGTATAAAACAAGTGACAAATGTGTACATAGTGTTTCTTGCAGCCTTGCGTGTATATTGTATAGAAGCTTATTTAAAAAATATTTTTAAAGGTTAAATCCGAAAGCGATGAACCATGGGAACACTTTAATGACTCTTTTGATGATGGGGATGATGATTGATTTGTTACACCAGGTTTGTTTTTTTTTAATCCCAGCAATGGAGGAGTGCTCTTTGCAGAAGTTGGAACGCCTGCCCTGGAGTCTACCCAGCTACCTCAACACGTTATTTCAAGCCTTTTACCCCAAGATAGATTTACAATGAAAGAAAACCAAATGATTTTTGAGTCGTCATCGTCATCGCTTTCATCGATTGTATGGATTTATAATGGTATTATTTTTCTAACTGAATATATTACATTCCTAGATTCTGTCTAGACCTACAAAACCCTTTTACTAAATTACTATAGCTGCTCTAAAATAGTATGTAAATAGTCATAATATATACGAAATCCCTCAGGAATAGTTATATTCTTGTCGCTTGAATTTTTTGATATATTTTCTCAAGTTTATAATTCTCAAAAGGATTGAGGTTATTTAAATAACATGCAATTTTTTAAAAAAAAATTGGAAATTGAATTAGACACAGTCGAAGTCATTACGTTTTCGGTGAGTAACGTCAATGTTGTTTTGGCGCGTCTTACTAAAATGCTCATAAAATAATAAAAAGGTGATATATTTTCAAAATTTATGTATATTTGCATTCAGAAAGAGTCCGGTTATCAAAATTTACCAAAAAGTCAATTTACGAAAACTCAGTACCCTTTTCTCGTGACGATAGTCAATAATTCTTATAAAACCAAACATGTATCTTATTGTATATTTTTCTTGATTAACACAAAAAAAAAAAATCCGTTATATCTACATGTAATTGGTGAACATGAATTAGATTCTGCATATCAGTACATGGAATCTAATACTATGAAAAATAAATTATGGGATATAAGATTGAATTGTGGTAAAATTAGTATTTTAGGTGTTTCTCTATACCGTTTGCAAACTCCCTATCTCTCATTTTACAAATTTATAGAATATTTTTCGAAAAGTTAACTGTTACATAACTCCTTTTCAAATAATTTTTGGTCGCCCGCGTGGCGCAGTGGTTAAAGCGTCTGCTCTAGAGTCGCGAAGTAAGGAGCCAATCCTTACGTCGCGGGTTCGAATCCCACTGTGGGACGTGGAGACCGGTCCTTCGGATGAGACCGTATAAACCGAGGTCCCGTGTCGCAGTAGGTGCTGGCACGAAAAAGATCCCTCACTGCTCAAAGGCCCTGAGTGCCGAACATAGGACAAAATTTGAAGCCTTCCACCGGCAAGTGGTGGCGTCTCCATATGAGTGAAAAATTCTCGAGAGGGACGTTAAACAACATACAATCAATCAATCAATCAAATAATTTTTGAAACATAATTTTCACTGGCGTCATGATTTTACAAAAAAATATTTAAATACTTCGTCAATAATGGTTGGCAATTGTTTCAATGTTCTTCAAAGATATATTAATTTCTTAATTGAAGTGTTATTTTGAATAGTGAACCCATTTCTTTGGATATACTTGTACATTTTTTAAGGCCTGGATTTCTCTTTTTCTTTCTTTGTCTTTTTGATGAGACTTCTTCGACTTTTTCTTTTTCTTAAATGACAAAATAAAAAAAAATCAATCACAAGCATTATCGTAAAACACGAGAAATTTAATGTACTTTGCCATAATTGTACTCTTTAAAATAGTTTTGTTTTAAAGTCCTTCTCAATATAAGTATTTATAAGGACATTTTGTCTGTAAAATACGAATTCCCCATATGACAGCTTCTTGCAAACTTTAAAGATTATGAAATACATGTCAAACACCAAGGTTAAAATCGAAATATAAAAAAGAATTTTAATCTTATTCATCATCTCAATAAAAAATGCTTGAAAAATAAAATAGATTAGCGCTTTATGTTCAAAAATGCTTACCAAAGTCAAATATATGTAATTTTTTTTGGAATAAAGTCAAACTTCATTGAAAATTCAAGACGCCAAATATGTTGTAATCCGAACATTCGTACTGTTAAAGAAACACGCATGTAAAATACGGAAGCCATTTTAATTTCCGTTAGGTATGTTATTCCAGGTCTGTTTCTTTGATTTTTCTATTTTTTTCCTTGGATGGAATGCGTTGTAGAGTGGTTAGAGCGTCTGTTCTGGAGTTAACCTCTGCTCCTTTATACCCCGTTATTATAGCTTAAACCCCACGATAGATTAACAATAAAAGAAAACCAAATGTCTTTAGAAAAACAGTAGTTTACCTCTTTATGGGATAAATCATCATCAACATCATCATCATCATCATCCTTGTTCTCAGAAGTATCATCAGTTAGATTTGAATCGTCATCGTCATTGCTTTCAGATTGATCCTTTAAAATATTAATTAGACATTTGCTTCTTAGAAAACCTATCATGTATTTCATTGTGTATTGTTGCTGTTCAAATATAAATGATCATTTTTGTTATATCTCCATTCTACTGGTGAAAGAGAATTTTATTCAACATATCAGTACATGAAATCTGATGATAGAAAAATAAATAATGGGATGAAAGATTGAAATGTTGTTCAAGACAGATGATTGATGCCTTTATTGGTATATATTTTTTACCTTATTTCATTGCAAATGATGCAAATACTGTAAACCAACTTTTATTCGCGACGACTTTATTTCGCGATTTACCAGAAATTATCTAGTTCACGACGATTAATTTTCGCGATCAAGCCCTTTTGCATCTGTTTTTAGTAGACAAATATACTATAAAGACCGGTTCGCGGCGTGAAATATTCGCGATGACGAGGCTCTCGCGAACTTCGCGAAAATTTCTCGCACGCGAATAAAAGTTGGTTTACAGTAATAAATTTCTAGAATATAAAGAATATGTAAACCTTCTGCGAAGTTCAAAGGCCTGCCCTTGTGAAACCATCCTTATTATTCTACACAAATATTTTTTCACTTCAAATTCCATTTTTGTGCAACTTTAAATAAAGAATGAAAAACTAGGCGTTGAAAATTATTCTTTTTATTTATTAAAACATGACCAAAGTTGTTAATTTCGTAATTTTTGACAAACGTTTGTTTGTATTATCTGTCCTTAAGTGGGTATCTTACAACATAGGTTTTTTTTTACACCGTTTGGAATATCCTTATCTTTCCTTTTGCTAATTTGTAATCTTTTTAACGAAAAGACAATTGTTACGTAACTCCTTTTCAAACAATTTATGAACCCTTATTTTCACTGGCGTCATAATTTCAGAAAAATATATTAAAATACTTAACTATTATGATAAGGTTTCCATCGGCTTTAACACCCTTCCCCGCAGTCATGCATTTTAACGCATATACCATTTCCTATTTCTAACGCAATATCACGCATTTACCGTTTCCCCACAATCACGCATTTTTCACGCACTTTAAAAAGTCCATTTTATCTTCAATTTTTTGCCAAATTCCAACTATTTTATACTTGTTTGAATCTCATAAAATAAGAAAAGTTATTTTCTAAGTAAAATATTATTTCAGAATATTATTTACGCTTTACTTTAGAGAAATTTGTACCCCGCTATAAAGTGTTTGCGGGGAAATGGTAAAGTAATATGTCTATGACGCGAGGATTCAATATATGTTGCATAGCAATTCTGTAAGTTGTAAAGTGTTTAATGCCTTCAATATAAACATTTTACTTTGAGATAGATTTTTAAAATTTCAATTTTGTAATCCTTGTTTAAAATTGAAGTCAACTTGAGATAATAGTTTATTCAGGTAATAAAATAAAGTTTTTTGTATTTGTATTTTTCCACATGGTTGTGTTAATCACGTGACGCACGTTTATTATGTAATTCAATGTTGTACAAAACTCTCCTCGGCACAAGTCCAAAACAAAATTATTGTGCAACGTCTGTTACATAGAGCAATTCATCGTGATATTTGGAACATATAAAGTGCTGAGGTAAGTTTAATTTTTCCTTCGCAGCTAGGTTAAGGCCGCCCATAGGAAATAAGCCTTAAAATATTCCGAAAAAATCAATATAATGTTGATATTTTTTTATTAGCATGAGTTTTAATTTAATGGGAACCTTACCAATGCATATGTATGTATGGGGTCTCAACCGAGTTCGGCCAACGCGACTTCACATACATCAGCTGTTTGTCACGTGACATGTTTAAAATTAAAAAAAAAATATGTACGGATACAAAGATCGTAAAAGTTCAACGATATACGGATAATTTTTCACTATGAAATTGATTGTGTTTTCTTTAAGACAAATTTCTTAACCTCAAAAGTGCTGGGAGCAACTTCTCCATGCCCAGGAATTATATCAAAATTAGCCGACTTTTGATAAACTATGTGCATTTACACTATACGCATTGAAGAAATATAAAACTACGGAAAAAATCAACAGCGCACAACTTGCTCCCAGTACTTTTCAAAATAGTAGGGACAGTAGCTACATGTGTATAAAATACTATAATTTATAATCAAGCGGATATCGTTGAACTTTTGAGATTTTGGAGGGGTTGTACATGTGATTGTAGTAAATTTCTGTATAAAAGTGCATGATTTCGGCTTAATAAGAGACCTAATAGATATCAATTAAAAAAAACTGTGTACTTTTGATTAATGCATTCAAAAATATGAATCGGTCATAGTCAGATCACGCTTATTTAGATTTAATTTTCATATTTTCAGTTCCACTTATAGCTTTATCTGCGTCTCAAGTACTGAGAAACTGCGTGTCAAACTAGCCTATGACGTCATATCTGTTAGTACAGCGAGATCAAGTTGGCTTTGATTTTACATTCGAATAGTGTTAAAATGATAAGATAAGTTACACATTGATTGATATTTACAATAATCATGAGAAATCAAGGTATTTAAGAGTATATGAAAAAGAAAATTATTATTTATTCGCCGAGATTCATTTGTACAATTTCACCGTCACCGTTTTGACGTCATAATCGAATTCCCGAGGCTCTGCATACACTGATCTACCTTTGGGTAGCCCTTAACCTAGTTGCGTTCTCAAGAAAACATTTTACGAAAAATGCAGCTTATCAGTATAAGAAGGGATATTTTCCACTCTTTTTCACGATTTATACAAAATTGGAAAACTACACACGATTCCCCAGTAAAAGTCTTCAGTTAACGGACATACTTCTCTTGTTGATTCACACAGAGTATCTTCAATTTATCCTTTTTTATCACTTGTGCCAGTCAAATATTACCACGATTAATAGATTATATCTCTGTCTACGGACGTGTGATATATATATATATATATATATATATATATATATATATATATATATATATATATATATATATATATATATATATATATATATATATATATATATATATATAGGTATATGAGGTTGTTTGTGGGCACCGACCTTCTAAGCTGGTTTGTGGGATCTCGCTTTTCTACATTGCACAGCTATGTCATATTCATAATTTAGGCTTTATATATGGTCCTTATATGATATATAATATTAATTTTGAGTTAATATTAAAAATATTGTATATAATTGTGGGTCAAAACATTTATATATATATAGAATTGTGGGATAAAATATATATATCGCACAATGCTCTCCGCGTCTGAATTCTATGACCCACAATATTATTTTAAGCTATATAAGTTTATATATTATTTGCTGTGTTTCAAAATGAAAAGAATTTAAAATTAATGTTTGATAAAATATCTAAAGATATATAATGTATGCTATTAACCTATGTACAAAATAGAAAAAAGAACAGTTTCGCTGATTTCAGTATTATTTTTCAAGTACTTTCCGATCATTTTAAATAATGATTTACTGCGATACATTATTTATGAGAATCTAAACAAGAAATTCTAGGGATATCCTCTCTCCCAATAAGATTTACAAAATCAACTGTCCCACAAAGTGTTATATATACCGGTATAGAGTGACCCACAAAACAGCGATGATCACTACATTTATTATATATAGAGTGTCCCACAATCATGTATAATCAAGTGCGGTATATTTATCCCAATAAAATGCAATATATGTATCTCAAAATCCGTTATATACATACATGTATATACAGTGACCCACAAACTTGTATAATCACTATATAAACCCACCTCCACCCCATTCTTTATAATTATACATACATACAGTGACCCACAATCCGTAATATATATATGTATTTTTTGTTCTAAAGATAAAGTAGATAACGAGTGCCACTTTTAATGAATTGTACAGAATATACGAAATTAAGATCAGATTTATTTACTAGCATTTATTGCAAGCCAACTTTTTCTATGTCGGATCTAAATACTTTTATTTTTCCTTATAATGCATTTTCCTAGGCAGACTTCAAAATATTTATATTGATCATATATGCAAATGCAATCTTTGCTGTACAGAAAACTGCTATGCATAATGTTTTTTTTTTGTGTAGCTGTATAAATATATATATATATTTTCTTTAATTTTGTTAAAAGTGACATATAGGTCCGATTGGCCGAGTGTTTGAATATTTGTATTTTATGTTTTTATATGATTGTATTGTATATTAACACACGCTGTTATAATTAACAATGTTCTTATTTATTTATCCAAAAATTCTTAATAACTTTTAAACAGTGACCAACAATCAATTATAATCACGTGCGATAATAAATAATTAAGAAAAGTTTCGCTGATTTCGATATTCCTTTAATTTCAGGTACTTTCCAAATAATGATTTACTGCGATACATTATTTATGAGAATCTAAACAAGAAATTCTAGGGATATCCTCTCTCCCAATGAGATTTACAAAATCAACTGTCCCACAATGTGTTATATATACCGGTATAGAGTGACCCACAAAACAGCGATGATCACTACATTTATTATATATAGAGTGTCCCACAATCATGTATAATCAAGTGCGGTATATTTATCCCAATAAAGTGCAATATATGTATCTCAAAATCCGTTATATACATACATGTATATACAGTGACCCACAAACTTGTATAATCACTATATAAACCCACCTCCACCCCATTCTTTATAATTATACATACATACAGTGACCCACAATCGGTAATATATATATGTATTTTTTGTTCTAAAGATAAAGTAGATAACGAGTGCCACTTTTAATGAATTGTACAGAATATACGAAATACAGATCAGATTTATTTACTAGCATTTATTGCAAGCCAACTTTTTCTATGTCGGATCTAAATACTTTTATTTTTCCTTATAATGCATTTTCCTAGGCAGACTTCAAAATATTTATATTGATCATATATGCAAATGCAATCTTTGCTGTACAGAAAACTGCTATGCATAATGTTTTTTTTTTGTGTAGCTGTATAAATATATATATATTTTCTTTAATTTTGTTAAAAGTGACATATAGGTCCGATTGGCCGAGTGTTTGAATATTTGTATTTTATGTTTTTATATGATTGTATTGTATATTAACACACGCTGTTATAATTAACAATGTTCTTATTTATTTATCCAAAAATTCTTAATAACTTTTAAACAGTGACCAACAATCAATTATAATCACGTGCGATAATAAATAATTAAGAAAAGTTTCGCTGATTTCGATATTCCTTTAATTTCAGGTACTTTCCAAATAATGATTTACTGCGATACATTATTTATGAGAATCTAAACAAGAAATTCTAGGGATATCCTCTCTCCAATGAGATTTACAAAATCAACTGTCCCACAATGTGTTATATATACCGGTATAGAGTGACCCACAAAACAGCGATGATCACTACATTTATTATATATAGAGTGTCCCACAATCATGTATAATCAAGTGCGGTATATTTATCCCAATAAAGTGCAATATATGTATCTCAAAATCCGTTATATACATACATGTATATACAGTGACCCACAAACTTGTATAATCACTATATAAACCCACCTCCACCCCATTCTTTATAATTATACATACATACAGTGACCCACAATCGGTAATATATATATGTATTTTTTGTTCTAAAGATAAAGTAGATAACGAGTGCCACTTTTAATGAATTGTACAGAATATACGAAATACAGATCAGATTTATTTATTAGCATTTATTGCAAGCCAACATTTTCTATGTCGGATCTAAATACTTTTATTTTTCCTTATAATGCATTTTGCTAGGCAGACTTCAAAATATTTATATTGATCATATATGCAAATGCAATCTTTGCTCTAAAGAAAACTGCTATGCATAATGTTTTTTTTTGTGTAGCTGTATAAATATATATATACTTTCTTTAATTTTGTTAAAAGTGACATATAGGTCCGATTGGCCGAGTGTTTGAATATTTGTATTTTATGTTTTTATATGATTGTATTGTATATTAACACACGCTGTTATAATTAACAATGTACTTATTTATTTATCCAAAAAATTCTTAATAACTTTTAAACAGTGACCAACAATCAATTATAATCACGTGCGATAATAAATAATTAAGAAAAGTTTCGCTGATTTCGATATTTCTTTAATTTCAGGTACTTTCCAAATAATGATTTACTGCGATACATTATTTATGAGAATCTAAACAAGAAATTCTAGGGATATCCTCTCTCCCAATGAGATTTACAAAATCAACTGTCCCACAATGTGTTATATATACCGGTATAGAGTGACCCACAAAACAGCGATGATCACTACATTTATTATATATAGAGTGTCCCACAATCATGTATAATCAAGTGCGGTATATTTATCCCAATAAAGTGCAATATATGTATCTCAAAATCCGTTATATACATACATGTATATACAGTGACCCACAAACTTGTATAATCACTATATAAACCCACCTCCACCCCATTCTTTATAATTATACATACATACAGTGACCCACAATCGGTAATATATATATGTATTTTTTGTTCTAAAGATAAAGTAGATAACGAGTGCCACTTTGAATGAATTGTACAGAATATACGAAATACAGATCAGATTTATTTACTAGCATTTATCTTTTTGCATTTTACATATATGGGTGATACTGAAATGAACAAGTGAGGTGAAAGAATCAGTGAGTGAATGCTTAAAAAAAATAAGCAATGATGATTATTTTTTGTGCGCAATAAATATACAGTTTTTTTTAACGGTTGACATTGTAGCTCTGCCGCCTGCCAATGTATTTTTTTCGGAGAGCTACAGTTCTGCAGATAGGTCAGAGAATCAGAGAAATCTAACAATCTAATGCTATAATTGTATGGTAACAAATGCCAGCCCTTGTTTTGCGGTTGGGAAGGGTACGTTATATCCACTTGGCACTGGATATGTCAAATCACAAATTTGATTTAAACACACGTTTACAATGTAACGATTGTGTATATTAATTGCTATATAAGCATACCTGTGTATGAAATGAAAACAATCTTTATCACATGTTTACCCCTTTATCCCACAGTTATATGTGGACAGGGGGGGGGGGGGGGGCTTCGATAATCAACCCCAGGGCTTGCTGGATATTTTTTTTCATTCATTATTTTTGTTAAACTTATTCATCATGTGTAACTTACGAAAAATATTGTGAAAAATCCAAAATAATCTTTCAACCACAAATAAATACCCCACTATACATTTTATTAAGGGACACTATAATAATGGGGTCTTTTTGGGTGATAGATGGAGTGTTTGTGTGTGTGTGTAACGAATATTTTGTTTTTTTTTTTCAGCATTATTGCTTATGGTACACATTATGAATAAGTGTTATAGTGTAATAAATAAAATATGTGAAAAAAATAATAATGGGGTCTTTAAGGGTGATGGATGGAGTGTGTGTGTGTGTAACGCATATTTGGGGTTTTTTTTTTCAGGATTATTGCTTATGGTACACATTATGAATAAGTGTAATAGTGTAATAAATAAAATATGTGAAAAAACGTCCAACAACCCTAAAGGTTAAATGGGGAGGGGGTGCATGAAAATGATGAAGTAAATAGTGTGGATTCATAATATAAAACACAGTGTAAAATATTGATTGTTATTTAAAAAAAGATATAAGGCTTGGAGATAAAAATCTTATACATGTATAATATCATACATGTACATGTATAAAATCAATATAAATGATATCCATCTATAAATCATTGGGCTCAAAAGCAGTCAAACATTCTGAATTTCTTCAATCTAAAGATTCGTTTTATAAACAACTGAATGTATTCCATTTTCAACCTTCAGAAAATTGTCATCTTGACATGTAATATGTACATAGTGTTTGTAAATTTTAGATTATCTGTATGCTCTATAGGGCTTCTTGCTGATATGAAATGTCGCTTCAAAGTTCACATCAAAAGATTATACTCCCAGAGGGGGAATT
Organism: Saccostrea cuccullata; assembly: GCF_032062105.1. Lineage (NCBI taxonomy): Eukaryota > Metazoa > Mollusca > Bivalvia > Ostreida > Ostreidae > Saccostrea > Saccostrea cuccullata. Next base: position 11,486 of record NW_026935779.1, on the reverse strand, counting down.
GAACCATTGAAGCTTCTTGATGAAGCCCGAACCCTCCCAAAATTACCTAGCTACATCTGATTTGGAGTCAGTTATGTCCAAAAATAATTCTTTTGGATAACGTTTTAACTTGAAATACACACAGTCTCTAACACTTACACACTATAAAATGTTTATATTATTAACGTGCAATTCTACTTGTTATGTAGTCATATTTAATAAGTTTAATAAGCTACTGTGTAGAACTACTGTATTTCATTAATTCAAATTTCTCTGTGTATATCAATCATACGTGCGAGTGTCAACGAAAATTGTGTTCAAATTGAGAATCAAATATATACCCGGTAGATTTAATGAGAATGCATGTTCACTAAATAACAAATAATTTTTTAAAAGAATTTTGGCATTTATTTACTTCATGGAAGCAGCTGCAATAAAATGCTATACTGCAATTTAATTATAACGTGTAATCGGGCTGTTCTAGATCTAAAGAGGATGCTTAATTAAGAGATGGATTCTTAAAATAGTCAATGAATTTAGCACTTTCTCTGACACCAGTAAAATATGGTCTTTAATTATTTTTTATAAACTATGCAGAAGTTCGCTGCGCAGACTTTGTGGTATCACCTTAAACATTATTCACTTTAATTTATAAATTTATTGTTTATTCCCTGCTATATGTCTATTTTATAGTTTTACTCATCAATATTATTGAGCACGTATAGGATATTGAAATCCCCCCCACCCCCCACACACAATTAATGTTGAAAATATATTTAATTAAGTCCTCAAATTGTTTTCTGAAAATAAAGTTTTAACGATTTAATTTGTAATTTGTTACAGTTTTGCACCCTTTCCTCAAAAGTGCGGCATTATCAATAGTTGCCTAGCACCACTCCCATGGGTAATATAAAGATTAGCGTTGATTGCACTTCGATTAAGTTCAGTCTAGTGCCGAAGAAAATCACAAAACTTCTTCCGCATGATTCACACTCACTAGCAGCCGACATCAGAATTATATGCAGCACTACATGTATATAAATGATTGTGGGTCATGACATCTGTGAAATTACAATTTAATAGTCGGGCAGTAAGTTATTAGATACAAGTAAAAAAAACATCCGTATTTCAGAATTGCAATAGATTTTGAAAGAATTCTTATATATTCTATGAAAAACTTGGATCACCTATTGTAGTTCCATCCTTTCCCCATGAGACAAAAAAAAATGTGTAAAAGATGTCACATGTAATTCATAACTTCAGTAATTCATAACTACTTTCCTAGAAAGAAGGTACGGCTCTTCATTTGAATAATCTTGATGCCCTTAATCCACTGATGATTTGTGGCAAGTTAGGTTGAAATTGAATAGATCTACTTATAAGAAGGCGAAGAAACTAAGAATGTGAAAAATCTACAGAAAGAAGACAGACAAAATGTGATCAGAAAAGCCCACGGGCTTTCAGCTCAGTCGAGCAAAAAACCTACAAGAAGTCTGTGACTCAATGTTCACTAGATTTATTCCCGCTCTGATGTAAATAAATATTTACATATGTATCCATAAACTATCATATTAATATATATACTATTAAGTTCAGTTAATACAGGTAGATGAATCAATAGAAAGTTGATTATATTAAAGAAATCCCACCATAGAAAATGCCTCAACAAAGTGTGTGCTAACAATTCAAGCATCTGTAATAAAAAGTTGCTGAGAAAACTTCGACAAAAATTATTGATATGCATGACACGGACAGACGCACGTACGGATGAACAGGAAGCTGACATCACTAGTGAACAAAAATGAATATCTCCATATCATGCATATGGCATGCCTCAACAAATAATGTACTAAAATTTCATGCATCTGCAATATGTACAATCGTTTGGCCAGTTCCAAATTTTAACGGGAAAAAATCAAAACTTCGCATAATTCAAGCACTAATATTTATACCTTCTTATCATGGGTATCAGTTTATTTTTACACCTTAAATTAAGAATTAATCGGAACTGGTCACAATTCGGAACCAGCCAAATTAATGAAGTGATTAAAACTAAATCCTGGACAAATGTTCTGACTAAACTTTTTTCCCTACATCATTGCGAGTTATGCTGGATAATTACAGCTTGTTTACTTATCTATCTGCCTTACACTTTGTCTATCCTAATGTGTAAGTGTGTGTTTCAATCTCTCTCTCTCTCTCTCTCTCTCTCTCTCACTCTATTTTTCTCTCTCAAACGTAATAAATAAACTCTTCAACACAATATATATCTGTGACAAAATGTGCAAATGTTCACAGTACACACGGCATAATGTGCTCGACACATTCCGGCCAAAACATTTCTAAAGTCGAATTTAAATTCAAAGTACGTAACACCAAATTGACTATGTAAAGTGATAGAATAAATTAACTGTATTGAATATTGATTTTGTACTCCCTTTTCATTGAATGTATTCTTAACAACAAAAAAGTGCTTATGATTTGTACAGTTCTAGCCTAATGTTTTATTGATGTTGAATAAATGCTGTTGTGGTAAAGACTGAATCAGCACAAGCTATAATGCGATGATGGCGGGGGTGGGGGTGAGGTGGATGGGGGTACCGAGGTCGGACACTTTAACAAGGATGGGTGGGGCCGTGGGGAGTTAAGATATAAGATTGCAAAAACTTTAAAAGCTACCCGAGATATGGCCTGGAAATTAAAGTTTTATATATACACAGAACGTATGAAATTACAACTTTACCCTTTTGACCCCAAAATCAATAGGGGTATTTCTAAGGTAATAACTTTAGCGACTTGTGGCATAAAATTTAACAGGAAAAGCTCCTCAACTTCTCAAGATATCGCGCCCAAACGAAAGTGTTAAACTAGACAGAATTTATGATTTTGCGACCTTGACCTTTATGAACTTTTAACATTAAAATTTATAGGATTCTTATAATTACACCAGGGGAATTGCTATGTAAAATTTCGTTGTAAAAACCAAAAACCTTCTCGAGATATCTCGCGAAAAAGAAAGTGTTACAGACAGACAGAAAAATGCTATACAGTTCTACAGACGGACGGATCGAAAGTAATATTCCTCACTTTCAGTAAAAGTGGGGGACAAAAGTTCAGTCTTATGATCTACACATCTATTATTAAAGCCATATATGGCGTAACTGATCAAAAAAATATTTTTGAAAAGTACAAAATTAAGTAAAGAAATATAGTTAATACATTCAAATTAAAGCTTTTTATATAATTCTGAACACGGAGAACACCTCGTCTCATCAAAAAATACAATTTTATATTCTCTGCAATGTGTTATTTGAATCTTTTGTATTTTCTTCCGATACGGAGAAAATTCCGAGAATCAAATTTAAATTGTGATATCTTTATAACGCAATTGACTTAGATTTTGTAATTTACGGAAAAGTTCTATCTTTATATAAAGTAATGATTGCAAATAATAAGTTCTTATAATTTTAGTCTAATAATTTTCATTGCACATACGCCATATATGGCTTTAATTGTAACACTGGCCTGATTAGGAACCTCAGAATAAAGGGATGGTTAATATTTACATATCGCAGTGGATGTGAACTTCATATACAAGGTCAAATGAATCAGCACCCACCCTCCCCGCCCACACTTCATTCTCCATAAGTTATTTGTATCATAGATATTCTCTTTCTAAATTGGCGAATATGTTATACATTTCTTCTATACTTCATACAATTTACAAAGCTATAACAATTAGTTTTTTCTCTAATCAAGTTTCCGAGGTTAAAATGTTAGAGGAATCAATATATATGCCCCCTGGTCACAAAACATGTTAATCTTAAAATGAAATAAATTGATTTCTATTAAATCGGAACGCATAAATGTCGAAACCGGGGAAGGGGGGGGGGTAGGAAGGATTAGTCCCCCCTTTACAAAAATAACTTTTATATAGGCATTGAAAATTGGGTACCTTTTTTGTTGGTTAAGCCCCCCTCCTTTTCTGTTAGTCCCCCTTTCAATTTCCTTCCGACGCCCATGGAAAGAAATTTCACAAATCAACAAAACAGATATTTGTACACAAATATGCTGGGCTTATTTTAAATATCTTGAAAGTAGTTTGTTAAATGAAGATTTACATCGTCCAGGAATTTTTCGAACAAGCCTCGTATTCGAAAGTGTGAATATGTATTAAAAGCAGAAGTTGTTAAAATTCATGCAAAATAAGAGTCGCTTCGTATTCAGTTGATTACCCCCTCCTTTGCAAATTTTGCGTAATATTTAATTTACATTCTTTAAGATATGGACAAGATACTACAATTCAGAATCCATCTAACATTTATTTCAATGTTGTTGAACGATCCGCTGATCGGAGAGCAATCGCATCATCTCGGCTCTTTCCGTCAGAGGTCGGAAAAACATCGACAATCCTCGGCTGACTCCGCTTCGTCCATTCAAACGTCGGGTGTAATAGGTGAAGGAATACGGATCAGGTCGATATATTTTTCTCCGCCGGAAACTGCCTTCTAATTTTATATTTCGTTATGCATAAAGTTCATCAGAAAGGTTTTATGATTTGTCTAATTCTTCGATGTAAAAGATGCTTTTAATTACAACCATTTGTTAATAGTCTTTGAAAGCAGGAACTTAGTGTTGTGCGTTCCACAATTCAAAGTAACTCGGACTTCAAAAGTTTAACATTTGAATGAAATTCAAATATGATCACATGACTGAATCAGCAAGGGTAGACCCCCTTTGATATCTGAGGTTAGTGTGCGAGTCGTGTACTTCTTGGTTCCATGTCCCTGTACTTCTTGGCAAAGATACATGAGCCAAGTTTAATCAAGACCAGGCTATGTACTAGCTTTAAAAGCCTCGAATGTATTAACATAACCGGATGTTAATTTTTTCGCATCTTTCAAGCTTAATCAAAAACAGAATATACCCGTCGGAGAGAATGAATATACGGACTTAAAAGTCCCTTCTATAGTATATTTTAGGTAATATCAAAGTTAAACTCCATAATCCACATTATCATATTAGTATAAGAGTTTTTTTTTATGTACATGCACATAACAATTATTATTCAAGTAATACATTCGAAGTTGTTTTTACGCTAGTCGGAAAGGCCCGAGAAGATGCGGCTAATATCTCCGAAGAGATTTAATTCGTTGTCTTTTCAATCTACATATGCATGTATATATACAAATGAAAATGGTGAGTTCCTATCAAGGAATAGTTTTGGAAAAAATAACAATCTATCGAATAGTTCGGTTTGATATACATGTAGTTTGAATTTTGATTATTTCTTTCTCTCAGTCCAGTTTTACCTATTTTCCTTTCACTATCAGTATACAAATTCCAGAGATAGCTAAAATGAACTCCTTGAATGTGTAGTACAACGGTTGGACAGTCATTTTAACCGGTTTGGAAAAAAAAACAATCTATCGAATAGTTCAGTTTGATATAATACATATAAAATGGATTTTGATATGTAAAAGTACAGTTAATTGTCTAGTTGGTACGGTGGGACGGACTATATCATCATTGTCCACAGGTATACCTGAGGAATTGTTGACGTTTATTTTCCTATTTTCCTTTCACTATCAGGAAGTCATTACGTATACCACTTTGTTTAATTCCAGAGATAGCTAAAATGAACTCCTTGGATGTGTAGTACAACGTAGAATTATAATCTCATGATTGGGTCCCGGTGCCAGTAAAAGGAAAAAAGTTAGAAAAAACCCTCAGAACTAGGACAGAGAAATCATTTTAACCGGTGTTAGTGTATAATTATGTAATATATAGGCTTGTAAAACAACAATTCCCTGATTTGCGTCTTGTATTAATTTTATTGCTTATGTTGTATTCACGTTGAAATCATCCTTCGAAGCGTAGCACCCTGTTTGTTTAAAAGATTGTCTTCCTTTCCTTTTACAGTATTTTGAAAATTGTATTGTTAAGACACAATCTTTGATTATACATGTAAATCTTTATAAAATGGAACATGATATAAATCACCGAAATAAAGGTAGGATATAGGCTAAGATTACATGTACTTTTGATAAAGCCATGCATGGAGTATCTGAGCTTAAAGTCTCTATTATCTATGAAACGAGATTGATGTAAACTGTGTAATTTACAGGAAAGTCCTATCTTAAAAGTATTTTGCACTGGTGTAGAGAGCATCCTAAATAATAAATAAACATAAAATATAGTGACCTTGCTGATTTAAAAGAATTTAATTATTCTTTATTACGGTTCTAAGACTTTTTTTATACATCTCTCTATAAAAGATTGTCGTAAAGGGATTTATTCGACCACTTCTCTTTAGTTCTGACTATCCTGCATATATACACATTTGGTTGTTGGGTTGTTAGTATTAGGTATTGTAAATCACAGGAGTTTGACGTTTTTAGTATAAATAAATGAAATATCCCCTATACTATAATGATATCAGTAAAGGGTATATTTTTATTGATGAAAAGAAAAGTTAAAAACGTCAACCGTAGAACGTAGACCCCTGTTAAAGAGTTACATGTAGAATCTAGAATGTTGGTAGGATGAACCATATTTTTGAAGTTTAATAAAATGAAAGGAGCTCCTCTCCTCCTAATAAGTTGTTCTGGTTTGAGAACAATTTTTTTAGCTTGTTAAAATGTTTTTCAGATGGATTTTTGGTTTACTGACCCCCCCCCCCCCCAAAAAAAAAAATTCAAATGAAAGCAATAAGCATAAAAAAAACCCGATCAATTGTGGGGCCATTATTGCGTCTATAGAAAAAATTGAAGACCTTTTAAAGACGAAAAAGATTCCAGTTTATTTCGTCAATATACTAGAAAGTCATAATTTTTCCTGATATTGAGATAATCATCAACTCTTTACTTCGCTACTGTAGAGCAGACGTTTTGACCACTGCGTCACATAGGATATTTATGTCTCTCTTTGTCTGTCTATATGTACACATTATAAAATATTTAAAAATCACCACATTGGCGGAAAAAAGGTGTTCCGAAATTGTAGAAAACAAAAAAAAAGAACAGGTTTGGTGTAGATTTTATTATTTCCGGAGTCCTCTTCAATTTTATTGAGACATTTTAGGTAAACTTTTTCTCAGTGCCAACTACTTTCAGTACCTATTCAAATACTACATTTTCGGTACATCACTAAAAAGGGGGGGGGGCAACCAGGCTTTCTTTAAACATCTCCTATAGTATAAATAAGGTTGGGAAAAAAATGGGGGGGGGGGGTAGGCCAGCCCCCCTCCCCTGTTGCTACGCCCCTGTTTCACCATAATTTACTTTTACGCTCCCGAATAGCTGCAGAACTGCAGCGTTATGGTTTATACACATGTACATGTAGTAGTCTTTGACCATAACACAACAGATCCCGTTATGCAAATAAAGTGCAATTTACAGCGCAGGTTAGGTTTGACATTGGCTGCTGGATTGGTGAAAATTCATCTAAATGAGTTTAGCTGTAAAGACGACTATATAGGTTCAGGAGATAATCAAAATATACAGACTGGTTGAGGAATGTGTCTAGAAAATGGGAGTAAAGGTAATACTAGTGGAAAGATTCTCCCCAAAAGTAATCTAAAAAATCTTGCACCGTCAAAGATAAGAAAATATTTATTTAAAGCCGGGGTACATTAACAAAGAACATTAGCTCTGAGGAGCTATTTTCCGACTACTGAAATGCATCTTTTTGCGTTACGGGGTCTGTAGCGTTAAGGATTCACTTTCTAGTTTTGAGAGTATGCCAGGGCATCAACAATAGTGGGAAACATGGGATAATTTGCACAACGGGCGAAGCCCGTTATGCTTAAATTATCCCTTGTTTCCCACTATTGTTGATGTCCCTGGCATACTCTCAGAACTAGACAGTGATTCCTTATATTTCCATTTCATTGTGAAATTAAATTCTAGACTTAGACATTAAAAATGTAGACTAATCGATTTAAATTACACGAGGACTTCCATGCCAAATTCAATAGTCTTCGCACTCTGACGTCAAACACAAAGGCAGCCGCACGAGATTTGCATGCGTATTAGGCCTCCTTAGCTGCTGACCTATAGACCTTCCAAATTTACATGTCGGCAGAATTATCAAGAATATACTCCCAAAACTTTCAAAGGGTTATTATAGAGAAAAAGATAAGAAATGGAAATATAAAACCATAACGTTACTGTTCTTTATCTTCGCTAGCCAAGGCGATGAGGGAAACGAATCGGACACTTGGCTAGCGAAGATGCAGTTCTGCAGCTAGCTCCCAAACAAAAGAACACTGTACATACAGATGTTTAATACATATTATAACTGATAAGAATATAAATGTTCATGAAAACATATAATGTTTACATGATATAATTGTGCGTCCTTTTTGTGCACATATATATAACATTTAAGGAATGAATTTAATAGCTACCCATTTTATACGGTATAAACTGGGTTGGGGCAGTTTATGCTTTTTTATAAACCGCGAAGCGGTGGGTTGGGGCAGTAAGAAAAAACGATTATTGTACAAACAAAATTTTTTATTTGAATGTAACCGGCGGATTAATACGTTTCTGACGCAAGTCATTGTGACGTAGGCAATCCATTTTATAAAGTATAAAATAATTTTTTATCCAATCAAATAAAGCGTTACAACTAGAATTAAATTATTACGGGATTAATAAATGTATATACTGTAGATCACTAAATTTTCGCTACAGTTTATTTTCGCGAAATAGTGAGTGAATCTTTATTAGTATTAGCGAGACATAATTTTTACAAATTGTTGTTTTTCCTCTATATAATCGTAAGGAATACTTTTAAACGCGAATAAAACATTATTTACAGTATTGCTGTGTTTTATTATACTTGTAGAAAGAATATTGTGAGATATACATGTATACACCTTACCTTTTTATGAGTCGTTAAAAGCTATGTAGAAGCTTTGAAAATACTCGGCTGATAAGCTACCTAACTTTTAATTCAAGGTATTTACCATAATATGCACCCGAACAAAAGAACAGTGCACATACGAATGTTTGTTTATACATAATAACTGATAAGTATATTAATGTTCATGAAAAAATATAATGTTTACATTATATAATTGAGGGTCATTTTTGTGCACATATATAATATTGTGGGATCATTGTGATATATATACATAGTTGTGGGTCATTATATATATGTAGAAAGAACATTGTGGGATATCTTTTAAAAGCTTTAATTTTGACTGACACAGTGACAAGTGTATACATGTATAGATATGCTGAATAAATGCAATACCTACTTTTTTTAATTTTGTTGCAATACCTACGTTGAATTACTTCCTGCGACCTCATGCTAACTTATAATTTACTGTACAGAGAAATAATATGCATCCAGAAAAGCAAAATAAAAAAAAAAAGAATACGCAGTTAATGTCGATTTGCACTCCAAAAAGCAAAATATGCCGGCATAATCAAGCGCAGATCTCTCCCAGTGTATTAATCCATTTGGAATTTTATATTCATTGAAGGCCACTGTTCATGACATTAATTTTCATATCAGAATAATGTTTTTTTTAGACATTCTGCTATATAATTATGGACTCTTATACTGGTGAATATTCACCACCGAAAGAATTCATAAATGTTTTTTCATAAAGTCAAGATTTAATTGGCTCAGCAGGCTTGGGGCGAATTACATTGAAAGTAATGCATTACCATTACAATTACTTCAACAATTTGGGCATTAAATTACCATTACCATTACACTATTTTCTTAAAGTAATGCATTACATTACCATTACTTAAGTAAAATAATGCATTACTATTACCATTACTTTTGGGGGATATTAAAAATAGAATTTTTTACAATACATGTACTTTGCAATATTTTTTTGTCATAAGTATGTATCAACCCCCTTCAAAACTAAACATGATAAATGAGTTTTTGTATATAATTACAATGTCACTAACTTACAATCAACGAAAGTTCAAAGTTCTGAATTGTCAGTTTTATAACACATGTACAATATCCATTTTTTGTGTAACTATTGAAGTCATGAAGTACATGTAATATAACTTTTTGGGCACTTTAACCACTGTTGACCCCTGCCTTAAATATCTAATTTATAGTAAAACATACAGGCTATTTTGATTAGTACCTTATGAAAAAAAAATGCATTGACAAACTTTTTGAAAAAGTAGACAGGGTGTACATTTTAATCTGTGAATCACAGTGAAGCAGCTAGTGAATACCTGCATGGCTTATATTTTCTTTGGTACATTGAAGTTTTCATGGTCAGTACAAGGTAAATCGATCAGCACAATTAATGTTTTCATAAACACAGTCAGGAGAAAAGGACTGGTAATTTGGAGCACTTCTCCAAACAATGCATTGTTTTAATTGTTACATAAACCAGAATCCTAGTGTGTTTTGATGACACTCTAGCTATTCAAAAGGAACCAATTATCTTTTTTTAAGTAGTATCTTTATTGGCTTATATATTACATATATTGCCACTGTCAGTTTACAGTGTACATTAATTAGTGTATCTCATATGTGATCTTGTTAAAAAAAATAATTTAAAACTATTTAATATAATTCTTATCTGAAATAAATTTGAAAACTTAATTGTAAGGAAGGTGTACTTTCAACAGAATAAAAGATGTATTTAAATAGATATAGAAATGTTATCTAAATAGGTAACTTAACATTTTTATTCAATAGCATCATTTGCCAAAAAAAAGAATAAAAAAATAATAAATAAATAACCTAAACAATAATTTCCATCATCCAAGTCCATTTCAATTTCTTAAAATAGGTACTTATCTTAATAATTAACTTATCTTAATCTCAAAATAATGCTGTGCAATGCTATGTCATGCCAGCATTACACTGGATTTTATGAAGTAATGCAAAGCATTACCATTACAATAAGCATTACCTCAAGCCAATTTGGTTGTATATATAAGACTTTGAAGGAATATGTATTACAATTCCATTTTCATTAATGAACTTCTGTCGTATTAAAACTATGTCCAGACAACAACCATCTATAGAAAATGTTTAAATATACATTTCATTCCAAATTAATACAGCAGACCCTGTTTTAAAAAGAGAATTAAAATTGTTGATTTACAACGCGGTCTTTGTTTTAGACTATGCCTAACACTCGTACAAATTTTCTCCGCACTTCAGTTATATCAGAGTTCGTCAATCAGGATTGGATGAAATATTTACCCCATTATTTATAAAATTTAATTTTACGATTATTGTGCTTTTTCTAAACATTAAGACAATCTGTATTGAATATTGACTCGCCAGCGATATGAATATGATGAATGTTGAATATTTTTATTCAAATTGTTAACTCCGCAGAAACGCACAGCGACTTAAAACTTTCATATCATATAACCGACCGCCTCCTGGCGGCCGGTAATAACTTTCGTGTTTTCCTTTCAATGTGTGTAAGACATCAAAATGTTTAGAAAATAATCCAGCAATAGACTTCCCCAAAAATTTTCCAGCTCAAATGTACAGCT
>NW_026935778.1:0-6565 GCF_032062105.1 Saccostrea cuccullata | reverse complement strand
TTAAATCTTAAAAATTCCTAGGAACATTTTGGAAAGTTTGAAATTATGAATATATCTATCAAAATCAATAAAATCAAAACCTACGACTTATCAACTATGTTATTATACAACAATTCCCCGCGATAAATAAAAGTCCACGTTAAAAACCCTTCTTATTCTAAAAACAAGCTCTCACGGGGTTTAATTAAAAGGATCCTGGAGTTCTTTGCTGACAACATTAATGTAGCCCTTGGGGATTGAGGTCTTTGAAAAAACTGTTAAATTTTCATTTGGATGTCCAGCGAGATGACCTATCTTTTCCATCGTCAACTCTAATTATTTCTTAATAACCTATGCCATTGTCACCTGCATATGGCATTCATATCTCCCAACTAACTCCTAGTAGGATCAATTCTCGAACCGGGACAGTCTTTAACAGATAAATTGCTGTAACCGGAATTTCTACAGACTCATTTAATAAAATCAGCATTTCGTAAACTCTACGGTCCATATAATGACCATGTTAGCAAATACAATCTTTCATTGGGATGTGTATTTCGGCTGCCTTGTTTCATAAAAATTTTTCAATCATTATTCCTTGTAATAATACTGAATTTGAATACGGAACGGTCCGTCCATCTTAGCAATACATAGAGCAAATGGCGTATGTGGGATGTCAAATTATCAGACTAATTTATTTTAATTTATATATAGGCCTATCTGTAAATTTTGACTCGTGATTCATAAACAGGGCAACATATTTTTATGTAAAATCATAATTTATTTTCAAGTTTTCAACAATGACATAGTGGAAATTTTAGCACTTGAACCCAGAAAAGTTACATAAAAGATTCAACTGTGAATAAGTTGATGAAAAACGAATATCAGCAGTCTCGTTTAAAGTCATAATTTCGTAGTATAACATTATCATGTTAAAAACAAATACTAGTAATTTAAAAGCATCGTTATTACATAAATGTACAACATTTATATAGCAAGCCAGAGATAGAAAAACATTACTTAAACTGCCATCTGTTTATGCCAGTGATAAAGTATATGTAAGACTGATTTAACAACTCATAATATTAGGATAAGAATTAATCTGTTAACCCTGAAAACCACACTTAGAAATGATTTTTTATGAAAAAATGGCACTTTACTTATTTAACAAAAGCATTGTTTTATATTAAGAAAACATCATCAAAATCATCCCTGTCTTCCAAGCTGTTGATCCTAGAAAATGCTCTCCTTTGACAAACAAAAGAAATAGACGACCTCACTATGAAAACACGCCATCAAGCAATTCACAGATTGAAAGCTTCACTTGATGTTGTTCTTTATCATCACGTTTTTGTTGCATAAAAAATGCCAGATAAAAAATTGGGTTAATATAAACTTTTTACTATCATATCATTTGATATCCAGTAAGCTGACATGAAATTTTATTTGTGTAATCTATGTAAACTGTTGATTATATTTTTTATTTATACGGGGATGTTTCAATTTGGTTATGCCATTTTTCCAAAGCAGAAATAAACAAAGGTATCAAGCCATGTAAATATTTCAATAAGCTCATTTTTTTCTGAAGCGTAAAAGGTATTCAAACACGCCTAAAACACACATTTGCACGAAAATTTATTTCTCTTTTCAAAGAATTATTTTCTGCTGCAGTTACAAAATAGCAATGAAAAATGGTTTAAGTGTTTTCTTCTTTTCACGCATAAGATTGTGCATGAATTCTGCTTCATGAAGGATATAGAGATAACGAACAGTTTTCCATAGCAAAGTCCATAAAACGATACAAAATAGGAGCAGAGGAAACACTGACCTCTAAAACATCAGAGGTGGGATCAGGTGCCATGGAGGAGTGAGCATCCCCTGCTGAGCGGTCACACCCGCCGTGTAATATATAAACGCCGTATGCAGGTGATGAAGGTATATTGCTGTGCAAGTAAGGGAAGTTGACAATAGAAAAGTTAAAATCCTCATGTTTATCATAGAGCTTGGTTTTTAGATTGCCATTAACGTCTTTTTCAAGTAAAATATCCAAGTATGAAACAGATGTGTCGGACTCTGTGGTAGCTTTTATCTCAAGCTCACCAGGATATGTCGTATCGACATAGGAGTGGAAATTACCATTGTTAATTGACAATACGTCGACTCGTCTATATATCTAAATGTTGCGTTGAAGGCCATAGCGAGTGTTTTCTTCTTTTCACGCATAAGATTTTGCAAAAATTCTGCTTCATATGAAGACAAAAATAAGTCTGCTTATAACAGGGTGCATTTGGTACCCATGGGAATTCCAATAGATTGTTGGAAGACCTGGTCTCCAAAAATAAAATAGATATTGTCAATCAGATACTCAAGCATCTTTTTGATATCAACTTCAGAGTACTTGCAAATGACCAATGACAAGGTAAGTAAATTTACGAGTTCCATTTTATTAAAAAAGCAGCTGTTCACATCTTGTGATTTCAAATGGTCCAAAAGTTCCTTGGAATTTTTAAGTATCCACATCTGATTTACACCACTTCTAGTATATATTGTTGCACGGAACTCTTGATGTTTCTCCTTCACTACTTTGTGAGGAGTATTGAAAAAGGCTTGGTTGAACATTTACTGGAACCCATTATATACTAGTATGTGTCTTTGTAAGGATTCGTGTGAAGTTTCGAAATCCAATATATATAAATATGGTAGTTCAAATTCATTTTGGTTCTTTGAGATATTAAAAATATTCATAACTGACAGGTGATTTTGAAGAATTTCTTCCTTAGAAAGGGGACTATGAGTATAAGACGGATTACCACTTGTAAAATTAAATCCAAGTTCTTCTAAAATACAATTAATATAATGAGGCTTACAAACAAATACAATGTTGTTACCTGCTTTATCAGCAGGGACCAGTACGTACTGATAATGTAATCTATTTACTTCTTTTTTCACTTCTGGATTATTGAATACAGAAGGATAGATGGTTTTCATGTTGCCCCTCAATCTTTTAATACGCTATTTTAACATGGATCTAATACATTTAATCCATTCTGAAAACGTGTCAACGTCTTCTTTTGCATATCTGGCCCATCATTTGGTCACACTTTAAAGTTTGGTTAAAGTGATATATGTCATTTTTTTGTAAATTCAAATACCTCGGTAATACCAACCAACCTTTAAAATGATTCCTTTAATAAAAAATTTTGTTTCATAATACAGCATTGTATAAAGATGATAAGTGAGGTGCCGAGATACTTGATAAAGCATTGGTGGAAACCTATTTCTCTTCAAAAGCAAAGATTTGTCAAAGAACATGGAGGCCACTACGTCTGAGAATGTTTATACCCGAGTTTTTAAGCTTAAAAACATTTCATTTGATCCGTCAGGAAGATATCAAAAAGAGAAATTCTTTGCAATTAAAACATCTAAATGTCATCATCAATCTTGTGAAATTTTAATCTAATTTTCTCAGTTGAAAAGCGTATGTTCTTCGATGACTTGAAGTAAATATTGTGGATAAGAGACTTCATCTTTTAGCACTTAACTTTACTGTCTCTTTTACAAAGTGCAAATGATCTTTTTGAGGTCAAGGAAAGTCTATATTTAGATTCTTTGATACACAGCCTCAGATTTTTGAACATTGATAGTGCAAATCACAGGCTTTTTATCCGTCACGTTTAACGGAAGGCAACATTATCCAAGCAAACTGTTTGTTCCTTAAACTTCAATTTGCCAGCAAAGGAATTAACGCAGTTGATTTAGGTAATGTACTTTATTCAGGGTTCTGTCTTGTAACCACAGATTTTTACACCTTGTAATTCTTTCAAATAAACTTTCATAAGTTCTTACGTATACAAAGTTTTTTTTTGATGCCCCGTTTTCAAAGATTCGGTGGCGTATAGTTTTATGTTTGTCCATCCGTCTGTATGTATCTTAATCTTTTTGTATTTTTGTCCTCAAAAACTTTAACCTTGCACATATCTTTTTATTGAATAAATGATGAGTCGTATCAACATTACATACAATCAATCACTCAATCAATCAATATATTAGTTGTATTTTAAAGGAACTGGGATTGCATTCTACATATATATTATTATAACAGTAACTTGATCCGAAGGTTCGTATCACGTCGAGTTGATAGGCGCGGATCATCAGATCTAATGAGACGCGAAGCCTTGAGTTTGATCTGATGATCCGCGCCTGTCAACGAGACGTGATACGGCTCTTCGGATCAACTTACTGTTATAATGATAAATTTATTATATACCCCCTCATAACTAGCTAAATGTAGCAAAATAAAACTTTAGAGATCAATTGTATAGTATTTATCCACAAAACAAAGCATAATAACAATGGACTTTTTAACGCGCAAGAAAAATAACGTCATGTTTTTGCGTACTACGTCATCAGTTTCAGAGAGCGGTGATATGGATTCAGAAAACCACAGTGTGGTGATCCGGAAAGTCGGATCACGACGTCACGTGATTGCGTTAATTCTACAGTAAAATTGAGTGATACACGTTAGGTATATAATAAAAGGTTATCCAACTCAGATCCATAGCTTTCTTTTTTTTTTAGAGGAGGACAGTCTTCAAAATAAATATCAGTTTTGAATCTTTAGATATTTCCAACAACTAACAAAATTTAAGATAAATTTTTAAAATTTGAATAACAATATTGCATTCCAAAACGTCATATTAATCCTTATAAACAAAGGTACTTAGCGGATTCCAGTAAATGTTTTACGTTCTACCAAGCCCCTTTCTTTAATCTTCATTACAACATTTAAAGTAATAAAGGAGAAACTTAAATCTTAAAAATTCCTAGGAACATTTTGGAAAGTTTGAAATTATGAATATATCTATCAAAATCAATAAAATCAAAACCTACGACTTATCAACTATGTTATTATACAACAATTCCCCGCGATAAATAAAAGTCCACTTTAAAAACCCTTCTTATTCTAAAAACAAGCTCTCACGGGGTTTAATTAAAAGGATCCTGGAGTTCTTTGCTGACAACATTAATGTAGCCCTTGGGGATTGAGGTCTTCGAAAAAACTGTTAAATTTTCATTTGGATGTCCAGCGAGATGACCTATCTTTTCCATCGTCAACTCTAATTATTTCTTAATAACCTATGCCATTGTCACCTGCATATGGCATTCATATCTCCCAACTAACTCCTAGTAGGATCAATTCTCGAACCGGGACAGTCTTTAACAGATAAATTGCTGTAACCGGAATTTCTACAGACTCATTTAATAAAATCAGCATTTCGTAAACTCTACGGTCCATATAATGACCATGTTAGCAAATACAATCTTTCATTGGGATGTGTATTTCGGCTGCCTTGTTTCATAAAAATTTTTCAATCATTATTCCTTGTAATTATACTGAATTTGAATTCGGAACGGTCCGTCCATCTTAGCAATACATAGAGCAAATGGCGTATGTGGGATGTCAAATTATCAGACTAATTTATTTTAATTTATATATAGGCCTATCTGTAAATTTTGACTCGTGATTCATAAACAGGGCAACATATTTTTATGTAAAATCATAATTTATTTTCAAGTTTTCAACAATGACATACTGGAAATTTTAGCACTTGAACCCAGAAAAGTTACATAAAAGATTCAACTGTGAATAAGTTGATGAAAAACGAATATCAGCAGTCTCGTTTAAAGTCATAATTTCGTAGGTTCCATGGTCGATACAATGACCTTGTCAGCAAATACAATTTATCATTGAGTCAAATGCTGACTGGCGTTTTTCGTAATAATTGTTAGGCCATTATTTATACAATGAATTGACGACGGATTCTTCCGTTATTTCCCGATCATGAAAAGGAGCACACAGCGGAAATGACTGGTCAGCAGGGTATGTCCACTCCTCCATGGCACCTGATCCCACCTCTGATGTGTTTTATTTGCTTTCGGGTCAGCCCATTTGGGCTCTGACGGTCCTGTCGATTTAATATCCGAGTGAGGTCTGTCCTTTCAATTTTATTTCCGGGTCAACCCTGTTGGAGTTTGACGGCCCGACTGATTTGACGTCCGGGTCAGCCCTATCGAAGTTTAACGGTGTTTTCAATTTGACATCAGGATCAGCCATCCTTAGGTCTATTCAGCTCCGCAATATCTGGACTAACCGGTGAATTGAGTTGATATCGCTATTGTAAATGTGGCTGAATTGCATAGGTAATTTTTCCTTTGTGTTGACTAAGTATGTTTAAAATGTTATTAGATGCATTAAATTATAACACATTAGTGTATAACCGTTGATTACAAGTACAAATGCCATTTCATACCATTGCTCTTGCAAAAACGTCTATACTCACATCCTTTGAATGTTGATCCAATTCTGTATCTGACAGAGAAATCAAATGAACAACTCAGCCGCCACTTTTGAAACATGAAATTGTATTGTCTGTCATAGTTGGTTCATTAATCAGTGCTATATCAGAAACAGCAAATGACCAAACTTAGTTTATGACGAAAGAGAGCAATGGTATTATCAATGTATCAAGATTTCTTAGGTCTGATAGTCTTATATGCTTTCCATCAATTCAAATGCCGTTCCTCG
>NW_026935777.1:0-66918 GCF_032062105.1 Saccostrea cuccullata | reverse complement strand
ATTGCTAGACAAGCTGGCCTCAGAATAAACACTGAGAAAACTAAAGTGATGAAACTCAACACTGATATAAAAGAGGCAGTCAAGATTGAAGGGAAAGACCTAATGGATGTAGAAACATTTACTTTAACAAAGGGAGGAGCTGACGAGGACATTACCAACAGACTAGGACTTACAACTGGGAAAAGCTAAGTCTCAATTTGGAAGGCTCAGAAAAATCTGGAACACATGAAAATTTTCCATCCAAACAAAAGTAAAGTTATTTAACAGCTTAGTCCTGTCAGTCCTAATGTATGGAAGTGAAACATGAAAAACAACGGAGAGAAACATAAGGAAAATTGACACCTTCCAGAATAGATGCCTTAGACAGATCCTGCGAGTAAGATGACCTGAGAAAGTGTCAAAAAAGGAACTCCATCATAGAACAAAGACAGCCAGAGCAAGTGAAATAATAACACACAGGAAGTGGAAGTGCATTGGCCATGTACTGAGGATGGATAACACCAGGATATGTACCACTGCATTAATTAACATGGCATCCAGAAGGAAAGAGAAAAGTAGAAAGGAGTAACGACGAAAAATGACCCCCGTAGAATATTGACCAGGGGGTCATTTTTCTACGTAGGAAAATGACTCCTGGTCAATATTCCACGACAAGTAGGGTCATTTTCATTTAGAAAACCATTCCAGACCAGTAATTCTACGACTCCACACACGTTGAAAAATGACCGGCATAGAAATTTGACCCCCTACTTATTTATACTATGAAATATTATATCTGTGTCTCCTGATGTATTTTTTTATACCTTAAAACGAAAGGGGGGATTTTTTTATGCGCATTATTCCTTTCCAACATATATTAGATTGTATATTTTAATAGTAGCATCATAATCAATGTATCTGGTATGGAATTTTTTGGCTTGCAGAATGTCCATGAATATTTATTATATATTGGGGTGTGTTTTTCTTATTCAGAGGTTTTGTTCCAAAATTGGCATCATATATTTCTGATAACCATAGACTTGTAGGGAGGCCCCCGAAATGAGCATCTTTAATTATTTTAATTCATTTTTGATTTTTTTTTTTTACAAATCCAAAAACATAGCATAGAAGCAAAAAAAAAAAAAAGAAAGGGAATGAAATTTAACAACTTCACAGATATCTTTAATTTCATTAAAAAGCTTCCTTTTTCAACACTTTTAGCCCACTGGTACCTGACAAATGGTTCCTGTAACACCCCCCCCTTTTCCTCTGAGATTTTCTTCGACACTAACTTTGCAAATACAGATGAACTCTTAGTTTATCATGCCATTACTTTGTTATCTTATGTCATTTTTCATTTTGTTAATGTGTTAGGTTTCAGAAAATTGCCTGATATCACCTACTGGAATAGATGATATTACCTATTCATTTCCAATATGTGATATCACCAATTCGAAAAGGTGATATCACCTATTCAAATAAGTGATATCAATTTATTCGAAGTAAATACCAGTAAATACCAAAAACGGCGCCTTATAGAAACACGCACATATACATTGCTAGAAGGGATTTATTAGGGAATACAACAGTTACCCTCTCAAATCAAAACTCGCCATCTTAAATAAGGAAATACGGATCTCTCATTGTGCTTGTTTCTAACACAATGTGTTACAATATATACTCAACAAAAAAGAAATGCATTATCAGATTAAATATGATAATCTAAGTTTTCAGTTTAAACCTTTTCTAAAGTGACTTTATAATGTGTTGTGATAATAATCAAACATGTCCTATGTTGCAAATTGAAAAATTAAGTTGATGTCATTTTCCTCGCCCCCAAATTCTAGGGCATAACTATCAATATGTCCTTTGCAACGACTCAGCGCTAGTCGGTTTCAAATGTACGGATGTCGTGGACGAAGATCATCCCCTCTCAATCTCTTGCGAACATGAATTTGTGCACTTTTATGCTGCTTTCTTCAACCAGCGATTGTAGCAGCAGTTTGTGTGGTAGTTCTCAATCGATTGCTGAGGGGGGATCTGACCGTCCTGTCTGGGTGTGGTAACCCGTTGATGGCCAGTTCTTGGTCATCCGTGTTCTTAGCTGGTGGAGACGTACGTAGAACGCTACAAAGTCGATTGATGCACCCTTGACGCAGTTGCAACCTCCTGTTGCGTAGCCCCATCATAGTTAGCCTGTGTTGCGCTCATCTTTGTTAAGGCGTGACATTACAGCATCAACATTGCAATCAAATCTTATATTAAATATGGGTTTAATAAGAGTGTTTATTGTTTCTCTAAATCCAAATTATCAATGAAAATAGACCCCGATTTACAAGAAATAATGAAAAACACTATTTTCATAAACATGATTAATCGAGGGGAAAAAATTAACACTTGGTTTTAAAACCCCAAGTTGTCCTTTAAATAGATCACAAGTATCCAATGATAAAAAGGGTAATTGTTCCATATACTTTTTCAAAATTTCTTTGATGAATAAAACAATATGCGTTTCTTTTCTTGTTGAGTATCTTATATTTTGTACAGTTCTCTATATTTTCATTCGCAACTAAAAATGTGTTAACATTGCCTATCATACTCGGAAAAAAAATATAATAAATTCTTATGTTAAATGACAACATTTTGATAGTCGCCATTTTTCGTGCGAGTTTTAAAGGTAGTGATCATAAACGTAAAACTTTTGAAAAATAAAACTTTATTTTGATTTTTGCAAATTATTTGATATTTAGGGTAAAATCAAAGAAATTTACAATTATGGAAACTTTTTAAAGTTTCTTTTTAAGACACCTGCCAGAAAATGACATAAAAAAATTAACGAAGTTCGTTTCTGAGCTTTTGAGCAGATTTATATCTTAACCTATATTTTAAAAAAAATCTTCATAATGTTTTAATTCTTTTAACAAATTTGGATTTTGCAATGTCAATTTAACCATATTCAGTTACATGTAAAATTCCATGATTAAATCCTATATCCAAACCAAAAATATTATGTGAGGAACTATATTTTGTGGCGGAAGGTTTCTTTTTAGAAGAAAATGATCATTTTTTGCTTTCAAAGTATTTCAAGTATGTCAATTTTAAAATCCCATTTTTACATGCAGCCTGCAGCCCACAGAGTTATTTTGTGCAAAGGACACTTTTATAATGGTTTTAAATTAACTTTAAAGAAACCGTCATTGATTCGATTACTGAGTATCATAAATGATAAATATAGCTAAAAATCATAAATCCCAACTTTTATTTTTCTTTTCTGATTATATACGATATTTTTCTCCATTTTTCTTAAATTCAGTAAAATATCATAACTTTCAAACGATTTTATTTGCTTGTTAAATTTTTGACTCCAGAAAAAATGGAAATGTTTTGAGTGCAAAAAGGTCAGATAATTGAACATGAGGTGCAATATGATTTTTTTTTCTTGTCACAAATTTAAATGTGTCTATTTGAGATGAAATAAGACTGTGTTTGCTCTCAAATTTATTTGAACAAAAAATATTGGGAAAAAAGGTTTATGAGTACGACATCTTTACAGTGTAAAGAGGACAAACTAAATGCTCTGTAGCGACTAAAGAAGCGCATTTATCCGCACTTTTTGTTTTGGTTGTTAAAAAAGCTATGTGTATGAATTCTAAAAATATCCTTGATAAAAAAAAATTCTCATTACATTTGATGGCAGGATCCAACCTCCTTAAATGCCAACTGTAGAAACTTATAAAAATGCATAAAATGTAATAATTAAATCTATGAATGCGCATATCTTTGCTCTAATATTTTAATATATATTCATGTATATTGTTTTCCTTCAATGGGGATAAAACAGTTTGTAGTATTAATATAAGGAATAGACTTTTGTTATTTAAGTTTAAAAGCTTTCAGAAATGAAAATTCATATCATAAGGCTGCTTGATTTTTACCCGCATACATTCCTCTAACGAGAAAATTCCTGCCAAAACGAGCGTGTTTGCATTAAAAAATAACAAGGGGTCATTATTCAATGGAGTCATTTTACTACAATGCACACGGAGAAAAAAGACCCCAAGGCCATAAATTCTACGAAAAAGTGGGTCATTTTTCTACATAGAAAATTAAGCAGGGGGTCAAATTTCAACGTAGAAAATTGACCCCCGGTCAATTTTCTACGGGGGTCACTTTTCGTCGTTACACCGGCCAAAATCAACTTGGAGGAGGACCACGGAGCAAGAGAGGCTACAACTGGGGTGGAAAAGCTGGGCGTCAGCGAGGGCAGCAGCCAAAGACTGAGGCAGGTGGAGGCAGTGTATTGGGGCCTTATGTGCCAGCGGGCACGAAGAGGAAAGGTGAGGTGAGGTAAGGTCTATCTAAATAATATTAATTCTACATAATTTTTTTTAGTTCTAACAATACATTAGGATTCTATAATGCTAATTTAATTATATTCAATTAAATTAAATTCCATACCGAAAACATTTATTGAAGAACTATATTTTGTTGCGGAAGGTTTGTTTTTAGAAAAAGGAGGATAAATTATTCCTCTTTCGAAGTACAAAACTCGTTTAGCACGAACAAGGATATTGCGAATTTACGGATATAGCGAAGTCATCTTGGATCCCCGGCTATACATATTTAATGACTTTCTTATATGGTTATAACGAATTACGGATATAACGAAGTAATTTCACAGGTCCCAGTGACTTCGTTATAACAAAGTTTTACTGTATTCAGTATTGTTAAGCTTAAATTCCTATTTTTTACATGCATCCTGGATAAAGAATAATTTTGAGCAGTGAAATGTTCGATGCTGGTCCTAAATTATATACTTATTAAAATATTAAATTAACTTACATGAATTCTATCATCATATTTGGCAATTATAAGGTGAAAGTCCTTGAAAAAAATTTAGCCAAATTTAACTTTAAAATTAGCATTATTTTACTAATATCTAAAAAAAACAACACAGAGCCCTATTTTATTTCATTTTCTGAATATATAAGACAATTTTATTCACTCTGTTTAAATTCAGAAAAATGACAATCTTCAAACTAGAGGTACCATGAGCAATGAGCTCACTAAATGATACCCCCCGCCTCCCATAATGTCCATGTGTTGCTATATATTGTTTTACGGTAATGTGTAAAGAACAATAACTCGTCCTATCAAATGTGTGACGTCATAGGTAAACATATAATGGCAATGTCTATGTTTTGCTATGGGAAACCTAAAATACGTGTCGAATAAAAAAGTAAAATAGGAGGTGCACAATGACAATATGTAATAAAGATTATGTGAAAGTTTCATTAAATTTCACTCAGTAGTATAAGAGAAGTTGCGGATAAGAAGCGCAACAGACGGACGGACGGAAATCC
Organism: Saccostrea cuccullata; assembly: GCF_032062105.1. Lineage (NCBI taxonomy): Eukaryota > Metazoa > Mollusca > Bivalvia > Ostreida > Ostreidae > Saccostrea > Saccostrea cuccullata. The sequence goes on along the minus strand of NW_026935777.1, from coordinate 61,576 downwards.
CGATTACTATATACCCTCCCACTTTTCAAGCGGGTGGTATAATGATTTTATTGCTTTTTATCAAGGTGAAAAAAAGAAAAAAAGACTGTGTTTGTTCCAATAATTCATTTCGATAAAAAATATTAAAGGAAATACTTTGAAAAAATATTTACGAGTTAGACTTATTCACAGTGCAAAAAAGTCACATTAATTGCTCCCGAGTGCTAAAAAATGCGCACTGACCCCCATCTTTTGGTTTGATTTTTTTTATTAAGCTATGCGTTTATATTCTAAAAATATACAAAAACTTCTCAATACTTTTGATGACAGGAACCAACCATTTCGTAAGTGCCATGCTCGATACAAATACCTTGTCAGCAGATATAATCTACATGTATCATTACATAAAATACAGACTGACGTTTTCCATACTAATTAATAGACAATTAATATTTACAGACTGAATTGACGACGGATTTTTCGCTATTTCCCGATCATGACAAGAGGGCGTGGCAGGTGTGACCGCTCGGCAGATTGATTGTATGTTTTTTTAACGTCCCTTTCGAGAATTTTCACTCATATGGGGATGCCACCACTTGCTGGTTCTACAAATTTTGTCCTATACTTGGCACTCAGGACCAAAGAGCAAAGAGGGATCTTCTTCGTGCCAGCACCTACTGTGACACGGGACCTCGGTTAATACGGTCTCATGTGAAGGACCGGTCTCCACGTCCTACAGAGGATACTTACTACTTCATCGCACCTAATCCCATCTCCATTGGCGGATCCAGAGGGGGGATTCCGGGGGTTGGAACCCCCCCCCTTTATTTTTTGCCAAGTGGAGAAAGAGAGAGAAAGAAGGGGGATAAAACGTTTCCCGAGAATAAGTATTTGTACGTCTAACTTAAATATGTATTGAATAGATAGATTCTCACACATTTAGTTTTTCCATTCACCTTCACTATTACTTTTTATGAGTGAATGGTAGAAAATATTCTACTTATTCTTATATATCTTATATATGAAATGTAACATGCGAGGTTAATTTGATATTAGATTCCCGCGATCTTAATTTGGCTGTGTTGGCTATATACAAGAAGGTGCCCTTTTTTTTAACAAATCTTATGAAGGAACTAAAATTTAATTTATTGTTTTATACCCAACCCAAAAAGGATTTTCAAATTCTGTAAGAAAATTCATTCTACTCTTCGGAAATGCTGCAAATCCATTCAATTATAAGGCTACAGTAGTTTTTTAAATGTGTTGATTTTTTTATACGGACTGGGGGTACCTTTTCAAAGAAAAAAGGACGTAGAACAAAGATATTATTTTCCACAATCTTATATTTTTCCATACATGTGTGTGTGAATCTTTGCCTGAGAGTGTGTAAGAGGGGGGGGGGGGTTAGAGGGACACAACCCTGGAACACCCCCTTGCAAAAATTGCTGGATCCGCCCCTGCATCTCTGATGTTTTAAAGGTCTGTTTCATTCTGCTCCTGATTTGTATTCAATTTGCTGGAATAGACTTCTTTGATCTCGAATACAGTTCTCTGAATCTTTATATTTATCTCACTATATTTCATATGTTTTAAAACTGCCCAACAACATATTGCATCCAGTGACATATCAGTATCTCGAAGTTGCGGGGACCTGGACACGACTTCGAGATATCCTGGGGTTCGAGATATCCGAAGAGGATATCCAGGCTTTTCTTGAGAAAAAATGGAGAAGAAACACCATTTTATAGAAATACTTAGTTACATACTAGTATGGGTGAGGTGTTCTTTTAACACAAATATCCATTTTCAGAAAGTTCGTGTGAACTCATTGGTAATTGGAACGTGGTATAAATTTTCTAGAAGGGTAACATAATGACACCTTATTACAAATATGTCAATTGTTTGCTTTCATCAAAAACTTGTAAAAATTTTAGAAAGAAATTCCTCGAACTTTTTGATCAACCCTCGTAATATGTCAACAGGAAAGACCTTGAACTTGAAACAATTGTAAATTGTGTCAAGTTACCAGGCATCTATATGTTATCTTTTCAGTATTATCTAATTATGTAAGAAATCCAGAAAAAACGCTTTTCTTCTGCTATCTTTGCGTTTAAATGTTGTTAATCCAAAAGCCAGTAGTTTTCAAACAGTTCTGTCATTATTCAGATAATTACTAATCTAAAATCAAACTTATATACACTACAGTACTAGTAAGCCTCTACTTACAAGAAGTAGTACTTAAAATATGTGTCGGATCAAAAGGGTAAAATATGAGGTACACAATGGCAATATGTAATAAAGATTCTGTGAAAGTTTCATCTCACGTTACATTCAGTGGTATGAGAGGACTTGCGTATAAGAGATGGGTGGCCCAAAAAGTATCACACAGACGGACGGACATACCGATTATTATATACCCCCCCCCCCCCCCCCCCACTTTTCAAATGGGGGTATGAATATACCAGACAGGCAACTTGACTATATTATTACTACATCCATATGTAGCATTATAGGTCGTGTAAAAATATAAATGTTATACTTTTTATTAATATCTTAGATTCTAAAAAAAGTACCAAATATAAACAATTATAAATGCGTAAAAAAAACAAACAAAATTAATATTACAAATACAAATATATACCGAAATTAGGAATTAAAATTACATGCATGAATTGCTGATGCACATTGGGATTTATCATTGCCAAAGTTATGATTATTTATACAGTATCTAAAATTACCATGATGTACATACAGAGATAAGTAAAAGTATCGGGATTGATATCAAATAATCCTCCAGAAAAATATGCGTGCTTAAAAGAACAGAAAAATGTCAAAATAAATATTTGTCTGGATGAAATTAATGAATTAAAGATTCCAGGAATATCTAGTTACTTAAATTGTTAAGAAAAAAGAAATTTTGTTTTTGTGGTTGTTTGTAAATATACATATTGAATTAGTAATTAAGAGCAAGATAAACATTTATCATCATTCCTTTGTCATACAAAATCAAAGCAAGAGGCCCGTGGGCCACATCATTCACCTGAGTAACTTTGGTGATGCAGTTTTCCCCCCTTCTTAAATTTATTGTGGCTCATAACCCCCACCCCCTCCCCCGCACCAACCCGTCTTGATTTTAATAATTAAGAATCTACTCTACCCAAGGATGCTTCCACATAAGTTTCAGCTTTCCTGGCCCAGTGGTTCTTGAGAAGAAGATTTTTAAAGATGTGTTCTATTCATTTCTATGTAAAACTTGGATTCTCTATTGTGGCCACGCCCTACCCCCCTGGGTCATGATTTTTACAATTCAGAATCTACACTACCCCAGGATGCTTCCACAAAAAGTTTCAGCATTTATGGCCCACTGGTTCTTGAGAAGATTTTTCAAGATTTTCCCTATATATTTCTATGTAAAACTTAGATTTCCTATTGTGGCCCCGCCCTACCCCCGGGGATCATGATTTTAACAATTAAGAATAAACACTGCCCTAGGATGCTCACACATAAATTTCAGCTTTTCTGGCCCAATGGTTATTGAGAAGAAGATTTTTAAGATTTTTCCTAAATAATTCCATGAAAAACTTAATTTTTACAATTTAGCTTCCACATAAGTTCCAGTTTTTCTGGCCCTATGGTTCTTGAGAAGAAAATTTTTAAGAATTTTTCTAAATATTTTTCTATGTAAAACTTGGATTCCCTGTTGTGACTCCTCCCTACCCCCGGGGTAGGGCTGTATCAATATACCGATATACCGGTATATATCGATATTTTGCTACCTGGCAATAACCGATACAGAAGCCAGCCGGTATTTCGATACGAGTTGGGTTCGGAATGCAACTTAAAACGTCGGGATCGGTGTTCTAAAATTAGCTTTACCAATGGCGGCGAAGAAAAGTAAAGTTTGGAACTACTTCGCAAAAAAGAAAAATGATAACTTTGCAACTTGTAATATCTGCAAGGATATGGTTGCAGCATCTGGAGGAACGACTAACCATAGTGTTCACCTATTACGCCACCATAAAATTAATTTACAACATCAAATTCGGCCGCGTGACAAAAATAATAATGAACCCTCGTGTAGCACGAGTAAGACTATCGGTGGAGGCGATGAACCCTCATCTAACACTAGCAAAACCGTTTGTGGAGGCGATAAAGAATCTTCTTCTGGGCGTTTTGGTAAGACAAATTACTCATATGTATACATAAGCGTTATAAATAAAAGCGTTCTTTAACTTGCTAGCTTTTATTTCATAAAGATGATCACTCAAAAATCCATTAATTTTTATAGTTTCGACTGTTAACCCATGGAGCATTGCTGAAAAAAGTAAACTATCTTCCATGAAGTCCAACGAAATTACCAATGCTATTCTAGCATACATAGTACATGATCTACGACCTCTGAACACCATTGAAAGTCCTGTATTTAGGTAAGTTTTTTATGCAACTGTTCTTGAATTTATAAGCAGCCTAAACAGTTAAAAGCAAACCAATCTCTCTCTGCATAATTTTTTATTTTTTGTTTAATATAGAAACATGATTAAAGCCATGGAACCCAGGTATCAGCCCCCTAACCGACAAAGACTCAGCGAACAACTCATTCCAGCATTATTTGAAACAGAGAAAGCAAAACTTTTTCAAGAATTACAGAGCTCTCAAGCAGTCTCCCTCACAACAGATGCCTGGACATCTAGATCTGCAGAATCATACTTGACAATAACTTGTCATTTTGTGAATAAAGACTTGGAAATGTGTTCCAGAATATTACAAACAGAAAAATTTCATGGGTCACACACAGGAGAGAGAGTTGGATATGAACTTAAAACCTGTATGACTAATTGGGCTATTCAGAACGAAGTTAATGTAATGACTGTTGACAACACTTCAAATATGACGGTTGCCATAGAGGTTACAGGTGCACAAAAATTTGGATGCCTAGCCCACACAAGATGAAAGACCACCTTTAAGCAATCGCTTAATGGTAGCTTAATGGTGACTTAATGGTGGCTTAAAGAAGTTAATTCCTTTAAGCCACCATTAAGCCACCATTAAGCTGCAACTTACAGGTGCTTAATGTCCAAACTTCATTAAGCTACCATTAAGCCACCATTAAGCTGAGCTTAATGGTGACTTAATGGTCAACCCTCATTAAACTTTTACGCATCTTATATAGAATCTTTGAACTAACTTTTAGTTATTTTAATATCATTTACGCAAAATCTATTCCAACTCATAATTCTGTCTCGATCATAATTTCTACGAGTTTTTTGTCAACATGCATAAACTTGATCACTGGGAACAAAGTTAGCTAATAGCCACAGGGGCTTTTTCGAGGTGTCTAATTTTTTTTAAAAAATCATTTACAGTGATAATAAAACAAGACATCCTGTATCAGAACCGTATATTATTTTTTTTAAATAAATCATTATTACATGCGTTGTTTTTATTATTAGTGTATATGATTTTTAAAAATAAATAATTATTACACACCGTGAGCAAGTCCTTGTGAAATATCTTAAATTTACAATACCAAAAATGAATTTGTTCTTAAAATTATCTATATTCATGAACACAAAATACATATTACTTTTTAAAAACAAAATGGTATTTTTATTTCATGTGTTAAAAGAAACATTCCGCTACAGAATTCACAGGAATAAAACTATATAATCTCATGAAAAAAAATCTCTGTCCTTTTTCTTTTTTTTTGGGGGGGGGGGGGGGCTACTGGTATACAAATGTTTAGTTTTCTAAGATTGACTTTTACCATGAAAAACATTTTAATGGCTTTTACATCATGAATAATTCTAATTAATTCGTTATTTTTTTTAAAAAATGCAGCGGTAAGTATCTGTCAAAATCTAGTCGGTCTTCAATGATTGTTATTTCAAAATCGATTTTCAGAGGAACGGCCGATCAGACTAAACATGATATCCGACCAGATGTATACACATTGAGAAACGGGGTAAGATAACAGATGATCAGTGTACAGTAAACCGACTGGTCAGACAATAGACCTTAATTAGGTGTCCACCGTCCTCGGTCAACTAACAGGAAACTATACATACACAACGTACACTGACAGATTTTAATGATCAATTATTTTTTAAAAAATTAAATTTAATGCAAGCATATAACAAATTAAAAATTATGATTCATCGTAAAAAGTCAATTATTTTGATACCCATTATGATACAAAAAGAATTGAAACTGAATATATGATATTCTAAAAAAAAGTTTTGTAAACGTAATTAACCAGGTAACTCTTACGCGAGGATTGTCACTAAATTGTTGACACAGAAACCGTTAATATCCGCAGTATATTAAAAATAATAGTAGAATCTGTTTTTCCTCTTTCTTTTTCGATGATAGACTTTTGTGTTTTATCTATAATTAATTTATTTTCAATCATGATTTAACATGTTTAATGCTTACATTTCGAAAATTTTCGAATAACAGAGCGAAGAACTCAATCACATTACATCAATCTATAAGCCGAACTCAGTGTAGAAATATATATTAATGTGTTAAGATCAACAAATCAAATTGTTTATATTTTGATTAATAAATAAGTTCATGACTTTTGGAAATGTTCAACAAAATACTAGTAAATACGTTTACAAGTCCAAACAAATTTAGAAAAAAATAAATGTCAAATATTTAATATTTTCAGTAGATTATCAAGAGCGGCGATAGACGTATGGATAAGGCGTTCGCTTTGCAACCCTAAGGTCATGGGATCGCGCCCCGACAGTGGCGTTTTTTTTTTTTGTTTTTTTTTTTATTTTGAATTTCGTTCTTTTTCATTATTTTTACCAAATCAAGATATAAGCGACATTTATACATTTATAATATTGATACCAAATCACTATAAAAATAATTTTTCACCCATATAAACAATATTATGGACTGCGTAATGTGACTTAATGGTGGCTTAATGGTAGCTTAATGGAGTTTGGACATTAAGCACCTGTAAGTCTACCTTAATGGTAGCTTAATGGTGACTTAATGGTGGTCTAAAAGTTACCATTAAGGACCTGTAAGCCACCATTAAGCTACATTTAAGCACCCATAAAGGACTTTGAGTTGGCTTAATGGTAACTTAATGGTGGTGTAAATGTTACTTAAAGGTGCTTAATGGTGACTTAATGGTGACTTAAAGACAACCATTAAACAACCATTAAGGACCTATAAGCCACCATTAAGCCGGACTTAAAGGGTGTGTTTCATCTTGTGCCACACTCTAAATCTTGCCTCAAATAAAGCAATGTCTATTCAAGCTTTGCAAAGAGTTCTTGCAAAAGTGAGATCAGTTGTCACATATTTTCATAAAAGTAACATTGCCACTGAGGTTTTAAAAGAGAAACAAATTGCCCTGCAGTTACCCCAACACAAACTTATTATTGATTGCAAGACCCGCTGGAATTCCACTTACCAAATGATTCAGAGGTTTTTAATTCAGAGGCCTGCGGTGCTTGCGGCACTTCTTGATGAAAGGATCAAAAAGTCTAAAGCATTAAGTGGAATGACAGATCATGAAGTTCAAATTTGTGAAGATTTTGTCTCTGTCATGGAGGTGATGTTAACAGCTACATTAGTTCTTTGTGAGGAGAAGACTCCTACCTCTGGACTGATTTTGCCCCTGCTGGGAAAACTACTGCATCATTTTGAGAGAAAGGAAGGGGATTCTGATTTCATATTAACATTGAAAAATGCTGTTGGACAGAATCTTGCAACACGATATACTGACAATAATGTGCGAATGTTTTTAGAGGAATCCAGTGCTTTGGATCCACGAACCAAAGGCAAGCCATGTATTCAAGCAGAAACTTGGGAAAGACTGGAAGACAAGTTGTCTGTGATGGACTTAAATGTTAATGCAATCAAGACAGAGGCAGATGCTAGACCAGTGAGACCAGTCAACATTCCACAAGTAAATCACATTCCTCTGCCAGCACTTCCAACCATTCCTGATCACCTCAGGTCTGGTAGTTCAACTGAGGATGATTCAGATAATGAGGTTAATTTAATTAAACTGAATAACCTCCAAAACTTGTTTTCCGTGCAATATGAGCGTATTTAGCATAAGTTACATTTATCCAGACTTTGGATCCACTTGATAAGTTATGTACAAATGAAAACGACACAATGTTATACTCATTTTCACTAAAACAGGCTGTTTCTCCAACTCTTTTGTTGTCAATATGGAGACCAATGTGTACATTTTCAACCTTGCACTCGAGTGAGATAAAGAAAACGAACATTCCGGGTCTGTCGCTCTGGAATACCCCTGTATTCTTGTCATATAAGCCTCCAATATTGCTTCTAACATCTTTACATACTAATGTGTCATTTGTATTGACTCTGGCTGGACTACCAATATACGCAGTAAAGCCAACCTTTGTCGAATAGCCTTTACCTTGAGAAAAAGTAATTAAAAATACACATATAATTTTTTTAAAAATGAATTTGGTGACAATAATCAATTAAAACTCACATATTCACATGACTTTAACTTTTCAATCGTCGAATTCCATTACTTATGCAGCAGTATACCTTCATCGACTGCATGCTGTGCTTATATCTATCAGTTGATTCAATATGCAAGAGCATAGGCTCTACGTATGAACATTTGCTCGAACGCAGAAATTTAATGACAAACAAGTCGATGAAACAGGAGTATCAACCGTCTCGTTTAAAATTATTATTTCGTACGCTCTATGGTCGATACAATGACCTTGTAAGCAAATATAAACTATGAATCATTTAGTCAATGCAGACTGACATTTTTTCACGTTTATCATTAGGCCATTATTTACACACTGAATTGTCGACGGATTTTTTCCGTTATATATATCTCGATCATGACAAGGAGCACACGGCGGGTGTGACCGGTCAGAAGGGGATGCTCACTCCACCATGGCTCCTGGTCCCATCTCTGATGTTTTAGATGTCTTTGTTTGCTCTGCTTCTGACCTGCATATTTTTTGGAATGGATTTTTTTTAGCTTAAGTTTAATTTTGTTAGTTATCTCCATATATTTTATTCTAGAATATACTGTAGCATAATACGTCTGAAGTTACTCATTTTACAGCGGTTATCATGGTTATGTTTTGTCTGGGTAAAGCTTTTAAGTTCAGAGTATTTGCTGGAAGGATGTTATGAAGTTTAGGAACTTGGTATATGTACATGTAGAGTACATCAAACTCAGTTTGGTTGACTTAAAAAGTACAAGGCCTAAATACTGATGTGATTTTAGAATTTCATCTTTACAACGCGAATTGCGAATATAATTTAAATGTCCAGACGTAGAATTAAAACCAATAAAGTTCTTTTTAAGTAGAATTTGAATTAAATAATGAATCTACAAGCAAAGACGATATTGCAACAAAGAACAATTTGGCACTGTTCATGTAGTCTTGCTATGGTTTAAACAATATGTCAAGCAGAGTATTCTTTACTATCTAGGGCCTTTTCTACTTAGAATGTTGAAAGAATGCACAGTTCTTATGAAATGGCTATATGTAGAAAAAAAATCCTTTTCAAAACTTAACACATTTTCCATATATAAGAAATATTATACTTTCTGTTTATTTTAGTCTAACTTTTATGCATTTGACATCGAAATCGGTAAAAACATAACCACATTGTAATTTTAAAAAATATTTTCATATCGATATGGAGTGCCTATATATTTTGTGACGATATAATTAAAGAAAAAGATATCAATTAAATAAGCTACAAATCTAAAAAAAAATCTACAAGCCAAAGACGGCATAAAATATGGATCCCTGACAATGCAAAAGGTAGGTGGGGTCAGGTGATACATCAATAATTGGAAATAGAAGAAAACTATTTTTCAAAATATGTTAAATTTGTTAGACTTACCAAGAGGATGGTTACTTTTTAATTCATTTATTTCAGTCTTCAGTCTCGTTACTTCCTGTCGCAATCTCTCTGTGTCTTCTACTTTGCGGCCATCGTTTGAAAAAAGGGCTTGGAAATTAGCTCCTTTTAGTAGATTGATCACGCTCAGTGAAAGCGCGTATGTAACAATGTACTTCATGCTGTGCTTGATTGTTTAGATATAATGTTAAAAGAATTTGACGGTTTCCAAATATAAAGCAAACATTACACGCACTACTTTGCGCATACATGCATCAAGTGGATCATAGTTAAAAATAGACTAAAAGTGGTGGTAATATAGCGCTAAAACTTCTGGAAAAGCTCTGAAAATAGACTTTAAAATTTCAACCCTTTGTACATGTATATATATCAAATAAGATATTTAACAAAAGAAAAAAAATTGGAAAATAGGTTTTGTTCAATTTAATACTATTAACATTTCATCCTCAAAATAATTAAATCAATTTATCTAATAGTTATAAAGGATTCGGGAAAATACAGATTTTTTTAAGCCTATAATCACAATTTTTATATTACCTTGCACATGAGTGTCTAAAGTATTTTTCTATTTTCTGCAATAGAGTTATTTCCATTCATATGTCGACACAAAGCTATAAGTATATGTATAACAACACTTTACGATTGTATTCGTCAACTTATCACATGAATATACACGGTTTGTATCTCTCAGCTGATAAGAGCATGCTCTACGCATGAACAATTTCAAGTTGATGAAATATGCATATCAATATCAGTCTCTTTTAAAGTAATTATTTCGTAAGTTCTATGCTCGATAAAATGACCTGTCAGCAAATATAATCTGTTACGTTAAATACTGACAAGCCTTTTCCATACTAATTGCTAGACCATTAATATTTATACAATGAAATGTCGTTTGATTTTTTCGTTATTTTTCGCCATAAGGAGCACACGGCGGGTTTGACCTGTAGCAGGGGGTGCTCACTTCTCCATTACACCAGATCCCACCTCTGATGCTTTGGTGGTCCGTGTTTGCTCTGCTCTTGATTAATATTGTTAGAATAGACTTTTTTGATCAAATACTGTTCCTTGAATCTTAAAATTTATTTCAATATATTTCATACGTTTTAAAACTGCCTAGCAAAATTAATTAATACATGTATTACATAACATTGAACTGTTTTTTTTAATTTGTAAAGATAGTAGACTTTACTGATTTCTCAGTCACTTATGTACTTGTACAAATATAGACATTTATGAAAAGGATCCATAGATACATGTATATCAGGAACCTACTAGTATGTATTTATAATGCCCTGTTCACACGGTGAGTTTAATTTGCAGTAAATTAATGCGAAGTAATGCCCTGTTCACACGGAGAGTTTAATTCGAATTCAACGTAAGTTTACTGCGAATTAGCTTCGCTTAGCGTTCACACAGAAAATTTAATGCGAATTAGTTTAATTTGAATTAGTTTACTGCGCATTAAATTACTTCGCATTAGCTCCGTGTGAACGCTAAGCGAAGCTAATTCGAAGAAAATTTTTAGGCATGCGTAATGGCAAAATTAGGTCAAATGCCACATGTCCGTGGTCAGCTTGAAGTATTTGTGCCATTTTTGAGTAAAAACTAAGGAAAATTGTGTTAATCATTAAAATGTGTGTACAGACACTGTAACAGTATGTCAAATGCATCTATCCTGCATAAGGTGGCGTGATTTGCAAATGACATCATAATAGCCTAACTGACGTATGGCCCTAGAAGTAGAATTTTAATTTGTATTAGTTTACTTCGCATTAGCTTTCGTGTGAACGCAATTTAATTCGCATTATTTTGATTCGCATTAGTTTACTTCGCATTAATTTACTGCGATTTAAACTCGTCGTAAGAACAGGGCATAAGTAGTATATAGGTCCCTGCCTTGATCAATTTAAGTTCATATATTTAGAAAGACTCAGTTTATCATACTTTTTACAGGCTCAATCAAAGGAACTTATTATCATAAAACTCAATATAATATATGAAAATAATTTAATTCTGGTTGTAACGCTGTATTTGATTGGATAAAAAATTTACTTTATAAATTTAATAAATAACTTTAAATAAGCAACCTGTATTAAGAGACCACCTGTCATATGTGACCTTTTTTCCTTTCTCCGTTGGAAGGTTTGACTGTATAAGCAATGAATTTAATAGCTACCCATTTTATACGGTATAAACTGGGTTGAAACAATTTACGCTTTTTTATAAACCGCTTCACGGTTTATAAAGCGTAAACTGCCCCAACCCAGTTTATACCGTATAAAATGGGTAGCTATTAAATTTATTCCTCAAATAATATTAACTTCTTATCTCTATCATAAAGAATACATTATAGAAAACATTACATGCTAATTTGAAGGATCATACTTTCTTATACCCCTCTGAGTAAGCCACATATATTAACATTCGATAACTCTTGTACAAAAAAATACACCCATATTTAATATTCCTCTACTTTATTTCATATCTGTAAATAATAAATACATATACATGTGTGATATATATGATCTCTCAAAACAATCACATTTATCTCAGAAAGGACAGGCTTTAAGGTAACTAGGAATCCATGTGGAAAAGGCAAGGTTTTATAACTACTGTCATTGATTCAACTGATTACTGTTTGAATTCTTTGTCAGATATTAATTTGTGCTCAGGTCATTAGATGTTTACAGACTGGACTCTTTCTTAATGAAACCACAAACAAAAGAAAAAAGGATTGAATGAATTTCCACAGAGCAAAAATACATAAAATATTCCATTTTTAAAATCTTAAAAAATAATATACTTGTACCTTTCACCATTAACATTTCTATATGGATTAGTAACAATCTTTGATCAGTCTTTCTACACAAAAGCCGGCCACAGTAAGCTTATTAAGCTTGTCCTTTATATATCACTGTAAAATTCAACAAGTAAATGGTCACAATATAAAGCTACCTGCTTCACAAAAACCAAAATATGCTGAGTTTATTTCAAAAACAGAGATGAAATTCTCTTCAATGACATTTTTGTCTACTTTTTATCATGGACTAGTACATAATTTTGTTGTTTTATTAATAAATGCTATGAAAACCACAGGAGCTTACACTGAAACCACACATAAAATAATAAAATCAAGATATATCTCACAATTAAAACAACTTTAGCAAAAAGCAACATCTCAAGGGAACAATACAGCACTCTGTATACTTATCACATACACAAGTCATCCTCTCATATTGATTGATGTGTAAGGCCAAATATAAATAATCTGGCATTATGATTAACTCATGTAATTATTTATAAAATAATTTTATAAAAAAATTAATCTGATAGAGACACATATTCTAATATATCTTGAATTTTATATAGCTCTATATACAGATAGCTCCACAATATGTAACATAACGAATAATTCATAGCAATATAATCTTTAAACTGCGCATCTTTTGACATGAAATATCTTATTCTTCTTAAAATGCCAATTCTTTCAGACATCTTTTTCAAAAGTGTTTGTTTGGCTATTCGAGAACAATAACACCAAATTATTTTTGACTCATCACAATTTATGACAATTAAATTTAGTCTTTGACATCTTGACAATTCTTTTGTGAATCCAAGAATCACACATTGAAGTTAAGAGATGTTTAACTGATTATTTTTTCTCAATCAAACATATGCTGCTATGTAGAAAACAATCAATCATCCGTAACTGTACAATTAAAAGTCCAGAATCTTTTATTCCGAGAATCTACATTTTGTCTTCTCTAAACAGAGATAAAAAAGTTTGATTCATATATAATGTTAAAAAGCCAGAAAAAAGTTAATATATTACATCTAAAATGAATGTAAATCCGTATCTGATTTGTTTTAAACATATGTTATTGATCCTAATAAATTGGACACAAGTTATGCCAACGTAGATTGTCCTCTCCAACACAAACAAAGTAACAAAATTTATACACGTGATGTACAAACAACAAATATACAATAATAATTATATAAAAAATAAGAAGAATGCAGAGGGTATAGAGAAAAAAGAAAGGAAGGGTATGGGAGAGCAAGAGAGAAGAAAGAAGGAGGGGGTTGTAGAGATACCAAAGAGGAAAGAGGGACTTTAGTGCAATGATAAAGTGGGTGGAAAGAATTCGGAATAAATTTTCTCATCTTGTTAGGAAAAAAGTACTTGTATTGCTCAATAACTCAATGTGCTATACCTAAATTTACAGAAGAATTAACATTTTTAAGTATTACAGGAAAATTGAAAAATTTTGTTATAGCAATTTTCATGGTAAAACAAAAATGTATTGTAAATGGGCAATGTTTGATTTGATTTGTCATGCATAAAAAATTCCATTGATCACTTAAGATGTTTAATTATGAAAGCTGGTATTTTGGGAAAGGTGCACAGGGTGCGTGTGGTGTGTGAGGGTGTGTTTGTGTGTGTTTTTGTTTGTATTTATGAAAATTTTCAAAAATAAAGCATTTAAAAAATCTGGTATTTTTCTCAAAACTTAATTTTAAAAAGTTAAAATCCTATTAATATGCACATCTCTGAAATATGTGCAATTGTTCGACAAAGCAAAAAGGTTCATGTAGGAGGAGTTATCCAGATTATTAAAGGGGGCCCCTTTTAGCAACTGCCCGTCCGTCTTTTTCACCAACTTTTAAAAAAAAAATACTCGGTATCTTCCCGTAGATGGCTAGGGATAAGGGTTTTGATACAAAAGTCTATTTTTGTCTCCTTCGCGTATGTTGGTTGGGTAGCCACATTTTATACACGTAATTGTACATTTATTTATGTTTTTTTTTAATGTTTGAAATTTGCTTTTCGAGGTTTGCATCATTTTTTTCAACATCTTCACAGCGTTTTTTAAGTAAACTGGCCTTGTCTTCTGATGGAAGCATTTTGAAACTAGGTGCATTTTCATAGGTATTGACAGCAGCGGTTCTCAGTTTTTCAAGCATTTTGTTGTAGAGTTCATCAAAATTGTACACTGCAGCGAGATAGAAGCATTTCGTATGGTAGTGAACATCTTCTGTTCGAGTTTTAATATCTACTAGTAACCACTCATGGCAGTTTTTCATCACGGCATCAATGGCATATTCTCTTGCCAAAGGAAGGATGCTTTCTATTACTGAAACTAGAAAAAAATATAAGTAGCATTACTCATGATATCTGTTAAAAGACAAATAAAGGGGGCTAAGGTATTTCTAAGGTTTTACGGTGAAATTATTTTAAGAATGATGCCAAATGACTAATCATCAACCACAGCCTTTCCGACAGGTAGAAAAATAATTCCCACTTCTGACAGAAAGACCCAGATGATAACTTAAAGACTGAAATTGTCTTATCAGTGTTTAATAAGGATGACCATTACGAGGGTTGATCCAAAAGTAATGTCAGCGTGTTCATATCAGTAATATTTGGCATCACATTATCAAATATTATGTACAAAAGATGCATAAAAATAAATCTAATCAAAATTAAAAATTTCATTTCATAATGTTTAATTGAATTCATTTCATAGACGTTTAAAACATTAAACATGTTAAACGTAGGGGGTGTCCCTGCGTCACAACTAAACGTCAAGTTTTAAAGTGTATATTGTTAGATTGAAGAAAAGACAAACACATTTAAAAGCATCTTATAAAGTGTTCAATTGCCCAATATTTTAAAAGACAAAAATTAAGACATTTTCTAGTCTTTAGTTAAAAATTAAATGACTTTTTTCCCTTCAAAATCGGGAAAATGCCCTTAGAGACTTGTTTATAAATGGTTTCAGCGATTTTGGGTAGTCATGGGTCATTGAATGATCTGCAGAGGATAGGAAGCCCGAACGATAGGAGGTCGGGCAGAAACGTTCAATGGTTTCTTACTTTTGTCAAAAAAGAGAGCGATATGAAAACTTTAAGTTTGTCCTATGGTACTGTTCAAATAATTTCGAAAGACATGATAGAGGACTAAAGTATAAATAGAGGGAGTGTACAAATGGTGCAAATAATTTTTAAAGAAAGTGAAATATGTGAATATAGTATACTTTCATGTACATTAGTTGAATCTGATATGTCGAGAAACATTTGTTAAAAATCACTATTACCCGCTGAATAATGAAGCCACGCCCTCCAGCGTAGCAACAGTCAACATTGCTTGACGACGGGTTATATTAAAGAAAAAAACTGCACAGAATTTATGCTCGCACGGTTCACTGTTATATATATTATATGTATTTGTATAAAACATTCAATATATCATAATAAATATTGCAAGTAGTTGAGTGTAACATTGAAAATTTTCACCCCAAGAAAACCATTGTCAACCTCGGCTGCGCATAAATTCTGCGCAGTCGCTATTTTTTTGGAATATCACCCTTCGTCAAGCAATGTTGACTGTTGCTACGCTGAAGGGTGTGGCTTCATTATTCAGCGGGTAATAGTGTTTTTTAACAAACGTTTCTCGACCAATCAGATTGAACTAATTTACATGAATGGTTAAAACAGAAGAATCCTTCATCTAAAGAATTTAGAAATAAAAATTTATTTTCATTCATTATACTGCAGAACAGCCTGTAAATATCAACATCACAAGGAATGGTACTCCTGAAGGGGCAGAGTTGTTTGCAATCAGAAATTTTATTTCATGGCCTCAAATTAATAAAAAAAAAATCTCATACCATGTCCTATACAAGCCACCGTACATATTAAACATGTTTAGTGCACTCTTTCTTTGTATCGTCTTAAACATCTTAAACTGCTTAAAACAACATGTACAACAAACATTTCATTCAATTTTTTTTTCAAATACAAACCATTTAGCTCTAAATGCTCTCCTGGATAAAAACTTCGCAGAAACAAAACAAAATCTTCATATTTTTTCTCCGGGAATGGTATTGTACTCTTTGAAGTCAGAAGTAAACATGGCACGGAAAACAGGAGAGGATCGCATGAGAATGACTTTTGTCAGGTGAATTTCTTTGCAAAAATAAAATCAAGTCTGTTATGCCAGGATCCTCTTGAAAATATAGAGGTTTAGATGGACCTTCGTTTTCAGACTTTTCCGACATTTTCGATTTTTACAAGCTTCGTCTACCTGGTATGGTGTTCCCTTAGAGCCACTCGCATAGCGCCTTAAATTGCACTTTTAGGGCGAAGGTACGACCAGGCGCTTAGCCAGGCGTACGTTTACAAGTACGCAAAAACGTCCACATGGTTTTTGGAAAAAAAGGAGAAAGTGACAGGCGTAATTTCCATGTATGCTTGTATGCTCCTAAAGCTTACTCATCAGTTTTCGATAAATAAAAATTTTTAAAAATGACAAAAATTACTTGGAATCTAGAAAAAAACCCTAAAAATAATTGAAAATTAAAAGAATCAGTTTTAGGTGAAAATAATATTTTCCCAGAAATTGGTTTAATATTGATTATTGCTGAGTTTTACTTACAAAGTGCAAATTACATTTTACCTCTTTTACCGACTATTTTACCATATACATGTACGTATTTCATCTTTTCAAAAGTCAAAATTTGTTTTTATTGGGTTCATCATTCAACGATACATGACAGATTCTTTCTCATTTTTGAGTGTTTGTCCGCATTGTTTAGTAAAAACAGAACAGACCTCGAATATGGCCGCGTAACAAACAAAAATTTAAGAAAATATGCGACCGGGAGGGTCGAATATGCACATCAAATCGTCGAAAATTTAGTAGCTTCCGTGGGCAAAGCCCCCTCGAGTCCAACAAGGGCTTTGTCCTGGGCCCATGGGGGACTTAAAGTTGACACCCGTACCCCTGCCTAATCGGGCGTCCACATCAAAAGTACCCCGGCTACGCCGCTGAGACGGTGGAAGCATAAAATACAAAGGCTGTAAAAGTAAGTGTGAAATATGTACATGTATAATTATTTAAGAACTCAAATTAAAGAATATTAAATCTACTTTTAGGTTGAAATATTTCTAATTTGAATTTTGCTTAGAAGATACTAATCAAGTGTAGTTCTAGTTAAGCATGAAGTCGCATTGGAAACACTTTTACCCGGCAAACATCGTTTTAAGAATCTCAAATAATATTGTATATATGAACTTGAATTGAATACTGAAAGTAGTATATAAGTCCCTGCCTTGATCAATGTAAGTTCATATATTTGAAAAGACCTAGTTTATCCACACTTCTATACTTTTATGTGCTCAATCAAAGGAATTAATTATTATAAAAATCAATATAATATATGAAAATAATATTAACTTCTTATCTCTATCATAAAGAACCACATTATAGAAAAACATATGCCAATTTGAAGAATCATCCTTTTTAATATCCCTCTGAGTAAGCTACATGTATTAACATTTTTAACAATAAACCCATATTTAATATTCCTCTACTTTATTTCATATCTGTAAATATTAAATACATATACATGTGTGATATATATGATCTCTCTAAACAATCACATTTATCTCAGAAAAGGACAGGCTTTAAGGTAACTAGGAATCCATGGGGAAAAGGCAAGGTTTTAAAAATAATGTCATTGCTTCAACTATCTTCTGTTTGAATTCTTTGTCAGAAATTAATTTGTGCTCAGGTCTTTGGATGCTTACATAATGGGCTCTTTCTTAATGAAACCACAAACAAATGAAAAAAATTAAAATCTTAAAAAATAATATACATTGTAATCGTACCTTTCACCATTAACATTTCTATATGGATTAGTAACAATCTTTGATCAGGTTTTTTTTACACAAAAGCCGGCCCCAATAAGCTTGTTAAGCTTGTCCTTTATAAATCACTATAAAATTTAACAAGTAAATGGCCACAATATCAAGCTACCTGCATAAAACACCCCAAAATATGCTGAGTGTATTTCAAAACGGAAATAAAATCTCTTCAATGACATTTTAGTTTCCTTTTTAGACTGTGGATATATATAGCCACAAGCTATTGCTGCTGGTCTGGGTTATGAATAAACAAACGTGTAAACACACGGGGACCCTAGCGGAGATTTTTGCAGAGTCAAAATAATGAAAATAGACTTGTTTCGATGTTTGAAAATATATTGGACTTTTGCGAAGACACTGACTTTTAGTTACAGTTGACGGATTACTTTTACACCACGAAAATATACGGGAGCTCTTGTGTGAAAAAAATATTGATCTTAATATTTAACAAAACGATAACTAGATGCTGTCATGAGACAGTAATACCCGCACAAAGGTGTTTACCTCTAAAAACACACTCCTACATATAGGGATTTAATTCCAAGTAAAAAGTCAAAATAATTCTATAATTTACACTGAGCAGGTATTCGTCAAATTGAGTATGAAATTCTCAGACCCTGTGACCATGTAACCTATATGACTCAGATCCTCATTACCAGTTTGAATTTAATTAATGATTTTAATTAGATTCTGATAAATGTTTTGCTCATAATAGGACCTTTTTAAATTTACTAATGCCCCCCCCCCCCCCCACTCATTTGAGCTTTTCTGGTTTCCTTATATATATCGCTTGTGGTCCATTCTGTTTGTCTGAAAACTTTTTACATTTTTAACTTCTGTAGAACCAATGGGCCAATTTTACCCAATTCACAAAGAAATATGTACATTTGTATATCAGTCTGTCCATCTGTCTCAGTAAATTTAACCTTGGTCATCGAGGTCATATCTATTGAATGAGAAGAGACAAGGCATTCATATTAAAGATATGTATCAGTATTTACCTGTGATAATGGCATGATTTTTTTTACTTGACCTAGAAGTTTGAGCTTCTTGCAAAAAAATTACATTGTTTTCAATTCATCATTGTGAACATGTTGAAAGGGAGAAGTTAAGGCATTCATATTATACTTGCATGCATATAATTACCTGTGATAAGCCTTTCCAAATAAATCATGACTTTTGACTCTGTGACCTTGACCTTAAAGCCTAACCTACTTTTCAAAAATGCTGTATTTAATTATAACTTTTGATTGAGAAGAAATATGAATTTCACATTTGACATGCACATTAATTACTCATAAGAATTCAAGATGTTTCCCAGCATACGATGCTTTTTAACCCCTTGACGTTGAGGTTTTACCAAATTTTTAAAATATTTAACTCTCCTAAAAGATGATTAGGCTTCTGTTTAAAATGTAGGAGGAGTTCAGGGAAGACCAGGCTTTTTGCATAAAAAACATAATTTTTCGACCCCCATTTGACCCCCCAGGGCAAAATCAAAATTTCGAAACTTACTGCACATCTACATGATACCACCAACCATCTCCCAAAAGATGATTAGGCTACTGAGTAAAATGTAGGAGGAGTTCAGGGAAAACGGGCATTTTGCATAAAATATTGTCATTTTTTGACCCCCATTTGACCCCCTGGGGCAAAATTAAAATTCCGAAACCTTACTGCACATCTACGTGACACAACCAACCATCTCCCAAAAGATGATTAGGCTAGTAGGTGAAAAGTAGGAGGAGTTCATGGAAGACGGGGCTTTTTGCATAAAAACGTCATTTTTCGACTCCCATTTGACCCCCCGGGGCAAAATCAAAATTTCGACAACTTACTGCACATCTACATGATACCACCAACCATCTCCCAAAAGATGATTAGGCTACTGAGTAAAATGTAGGAGGAGTTCAGGGAAAACGGGCATTTTGCATAAAATAATGTCATTTTTTGACCCCCATTTGACCCCCTGGGGCAAAATTAAAATTCCGAAACCTTACTGCACATCTACGTGACACAACCAACCATCTCCCAAAAGATGATTAGGCTAGTAGGTGAAAAGTAGGAGGAGTTCATGGAAGACGGGGCTTTTTCCATAAAAACATCATTTTTTGACCCCCATTTGACCCCCCGGGGCAAAATTAAAATTCCAAAACCTTACTGCACATCTACATGACACCAGCAACCATCTCCCATAAGATGATTAGGCTACTGAGTAAAATGTAGGAAGAGTTTAGGGAAGCCGAGGATTTTTGCATAAAAAAACATAATTTTTCGACCCCCATTTGACCCCCCAGTGCAAAATCAAAATTCCGAAACCTTACTGCACATCTACATGACACCACCAACCTTCTCCCAAAAGATGATTAAGCTATTGTGTAAAATGTAGGAGGAGTTCAGGAAAGATGGGGCTATTTGCATAAAAAATGTCATTTTTCAACCCCCATTTGACCCCCCGAGGCAAAATCAAAGTTCTGCAACCCTACTGCACATCTACATGACACCACCAACCATCTCCCAAAAGATGATTAGGCTACTGAGTAAAATGTAGGAGGAGTTCAGGGAAAACGGGACATTTTGCATAAAATAATGTCATTTTTTGACCCCAATTTGACCCCCTGGGGCAAAATTAAAATTCCGAAACCTTACTGCACATGTATATGACACAACCAACCATCTCCCAAAAGATGATTATGTTAGTAGGTGAAATGTAGGAGGAGTTCAGGCAAGACGGGGCTTTGTCCATAAAAACATCATTTTTTGACCCCCATTTGACCCCCCGGGGCAAAATTAAAATTCCGAAACCTTACTGAACATCTACATGACACCAGCAACCATCTCCCATAAGATGATTAGGCTACTGAGTAAAATGTAGGAGGAGTTTAGGAAAGCCGAGGCTTTTTGCATAAAAAACGTCATATTTTGACCCCCATTTGACCCCCAGGGCAAAATCTACATTCCAAAACCTTACTGCACATCTACATGACACCACCAACCATCTCCCAAAAGATGATTAGGCTACTGTGTAAAATGTAGGAGAGTTCAGGGAAGACCAGGCTTTTTGCATAAAAAACGTCATATTTTGACCCCCATTTGACCCCCCCGGGGCAAAATCAAGATTCCAAAACCTTACCGCACATCTACATGACACCACCAACCATCTCCCAAAAGATGATTAGGCTACTGTGTAAAATGTGGGAGGAGTTCAGGGAAGAAAAGTGTGACAGACGGACAGACAGACAGACGGACGGACGGACGGACGGACATGAGTAATAACAATATACCCGAACTTTGTTAAGAAAGTTCGGGTATAATAACAGGTTACTTCAAAGATCATATGACGATGTCTACGAGGGAAACGGCGACAATCCCACCCTCAACACCCTCCATTCCAGTCTTGACAAACTCCTGCCAAATTTTCCTACTGAAATGTGGCTTCTTCTTTATTTCATTTCTTTAGTTATTGAAAATAAAAGGATATATATAAATTCTCGTGAATAAAGTATCTAAATAAATTTTATTCTACCACCAATTATATTTTTTGTTTGATAAATTATTTCAAAGCCCCGAATACAATAAATTTCACCCCAGTGCATATTTTCCGATCCATTTTCAATTCTGTACCTCCGTACATGACGCAGGTTTAAATGTCAAAGTAAACCGTAAACGGTAAAAGTCAGTGTCTTCGCAAAAGTCCAATTTAAATAATCTGGCATTAACTCATGAATTTTTTATAAAATAATTTTATAGACGAATTAAGCTGATAGAGGGACAGGTTTAAATATATCTTGAACATTTATATTGCTCTATAGATCATTCCCAAAATATATTTAACATAAGGAGCTGGATGCTGTCATGAGACAGTAATACCCGCACTACGGTGTTTGCCTCTAAATGTACACTCCTACATATTGGGCCAAGTAAAAAGTCCAAATAATTCTATAGATAATGTACACTGAACAGGTATTCGTCAAATTGAGTATGAAATTCTCAGACCCTGTGACCATGTAACCTTTATGACTCAGATTCTCATTACACGTTTGAATTTAATTAATGATTTTAATTAGATTCTGAAGAATGTTTTGCTCATAATAGGACCTTTTTAAATTTACTAATGCCCCCCTCCCGCCCCCGACATCACAAACACATGGCACGTATGCGGTTTTTTTTGTTTGTTTTTTTGAATAGGCTAGATGGATAAGTTTTGTTAAAACATCGTTTGTTATGAATCAGTTTAGAATTTGTTCTTGTACTATACATGTTTACATGTAAACACCTTTTGGAAAATTTTCTACATCACACTGTGTTGCGTCACTCATTATTCATATATTTTGATTAAGCACCACTCGGCACACCTCGGCCGATTCCCACTTCATCTGATTAGGCGACGGAATCGACCAAGGTTTGCCGGATGGAATAGAGCACATGCTGCAGTCTGGTTGCATTGGATTAATTCGTTTTGTGTTACAATTGGATTATATTCTATGAAGTTGACAGCTAGGAGCTATGGCAGTTGGTAAGTACAAGTTTAAGTATAGATTGGGGTAAAATAAACCAAAATGATTAGGTTTAAGTTCAAAAAGGGTCAAAGATCATCGCATGCCACACTAGACGAATTTCATATTGTGAAGTTTTTTTCGGGAGTAAGGACGGGGGTTCACATCTCAGTCAAAAAATTCAAGCCCAGATTCCCTGACAAGCAGAATAGAAAAAATGAAAACAAATAAAAAAAATAAAAACAATGATAGTGAGGTCGTGGAGTCAATAATCTCTAAGTAAGGGGGAGGATGTCCAAAGTAATTTTTTTCCGCTTCAGTATATAGTCTTATTTAAATAACAAAGCAAATTCCAAGGGGTGGGGGTGGGGTGTTCAATCTCCCTAACCACTCCCTGTCCCTGAAATAACAATCGATCTTGAGACTCCAAAATAGTAGATTTTAACCTTGCCCATAACTTTTAAGTGGGTTGGGCTATACACATATATCTTGGAAAGAACCACATTTCATAGGTAAATTTCTTGTGAAAAGACCTTTTATTTGAGTACCATGAATTTTGACCTCTTGATCGCTTGTCATTGGATTTTTAGACATTTTTACAACAAAAATTCCTTTAAACTTTAAACTTGTCCTAAATTTGATCAGTAGGTGCTAGGGCTTTCATGCTTAACATGTGTATTCATTGTGAACTTTCAACAGGTATAAATATGTTTGACCTTGACATGAGAGTTTGAACCACTTTAAAAAAACTTTAACCTTGGCAATTAACTTTTGAACAGGGAGTATTAGGGATTACTTATTTCACATGTGTATTCCTTGTAAGAAGACTTTCTTCTGATATCAACAATTTGAACCCTTTGACCTTTACCTTTGAGTTTGACATATATTTGAGAAACTTCAACCTTCGCCATAGGCTGCCATACGGGGGGAGGGGGGGGGGGAGGGGGTCACTGTTTCACAAGCACATCTTGTGTTCATTATTATTTGGTGGTGTCTCCATATGAGGGAAACATTCCCAGAGAGATGTTTTCATTACAAACAAACAAATTAATAAAGAAAATATAAAACATGAATATGTTGGTCATATCTCTGCATGAAAAAAAAACAGCCTTTCAAATATTGTAACCATTGTAGCCCTTTCAAAACACTCATTTGAGCTTTTCTGGTTTCCTTATCATACAATGTATATCGTTTGTTGTCCATCTGTTTGTCTGAAAATTTTTGACATTTTTAACTTCTATAAAATCACTGGGCCAATGTTACCCAATTCACATAGAAATATGTATATTTGTATGTCAGTCTGTCCATCTGTCTCAATAAATTTAACCTTGGTCATCACGGTCATATTTATTGAATGAGAAGAGACAAGGCATTCATATTAAACATATGGATTATTATTTACCTATAAGAATGGCATGATTTTTTTTACATGTGACCTAGAAGTTTGACCTTCTTGCAAAAAAATAGCATTGTTTTCAATTCATCATGTAAACATGTTGAAAGGGAGAAGTTAAGGCATTCATATTATACTTGCATGTATATTATTACCTGTGATAAGCTTTTCCAAATAAATCATGACTTTTGACTCTGTGTCCTTGACCTTGAAGCCTAACCTACTTTCAAAAATGTTGCATTTAATTATAACTTTTGATTCAGAAGGGATATGACTTTCACATTTGACATGCACATTAATTACTCATAAGAATTCAAGATGTTTCCCAGCATACGATACTTTTTAACCCCTTGACGTTGATGTTTTACCAAATTTTTAAAATATTTAATTCCCTCCTAAGAGATGATTAGGTTTCTGTGTAAAATGTAGGAGGAGTTCAGGGAAGAAGTGGCTTTTTGCATTAAAAACGTCATTTTCAACCCCCATTTGACCCCCCGGGGCAAAATCAAAATTCCGAAAGCTTACTGCACATCTACATGACACCACCAACCATCTCTCAAAAGATGCTTAGGCTACTGTGTAAAATGTAGGAGGAGTTCAGGGAAGATAGGGCTTTTTGCATAAAAAACGAAATTTTCAACCCCGATTTGACCCCCCAGGCAAAACCAAAATTCGGAAATCTTACTGCACATCTACACGACATCTGCACATCTCCAAAAAGATGATTAGGCTAATGAGTAAAATGTAGGATTAGTTTAGGGAAAACGGGGAATTTTGCATAAAAAAAACATCATTTTTTAACCCCCATTTGACCCCCTGGGGCAAAATTATATTTCCGAAAGCTTACTGCACATCTACATGACACAAACAACCATCTCCCAAAAGATGATTAGGCTAATGATTAAAATGAAGTAGGAGTTCAGGGAAAACGGGGAATTTCGCATAAAAAACATCATTTTTTGATCCCCATTTGACCTCCCGGGGCAAAATCAAAATTCCGAAACCTTACTGAACATCTACATGACACCACCAACCATCACCCAAAAGATGATTAGGCTACTGAATAAAATGAATGAGGAGTTCAGGGAAGATGGGGCTTTTTGCATTAAAAACGTCATTTTTCGACCCCCATTTGAACCCCTAGGGTAAACTCAAAATTCTGAAACCTTACTGCACATCTACATGACACCACCAATCATCTCCCAAAAGATGATTAGGCTACTGAGTAAATTGTAGAAGGGGTTCAGGGAAGAAAAGTGTGACAGACGGACGGACTGGACATGAGTAACAACAATATACCCGAACTTTGTTTAGAAAGTGTGGGTATAATAATTCATAGCAATAAGGTGCAATATAATCTTCATCTTTTGACACGAAATATCTTATTCTTCTTAAAATGCCAATTCTTTCAGACATCTTTTTCAAAAGTGTCTGTTTGGCTTTTTGAGAACAATGACACAAATTTATTTTTGACTCATCGCAATTTATGACAATTAAATTTAGCCTTTGACATCTTGACGATCCTTGTATGAATCCAAGAACCACACATTGAGATATTTATGATTTTTTTTAATCAAACATATGCTGTAGAAAACAAACAATAATCTGTAACTGTACCAATTAAAAGCCCAGAATCTTTTATTCCGAAAATCTACATTTTGTCTTCTCTAAACAGATATAAAAAAAGTTTTATTCATATATTTAATGTTAAAAAGATAGAAAAAAGATAATATAGTGTATTTAAAATAAATGCATGTAAATCCGTATGTGATTTGATTTTAACATATTCTATTGATCACAATCATAGGAATTGGACACAAGTTATGCCAACGTAGATTGTCCTCTCCAACACAAACAAAGTAACAAAATTGTATACACGTGATGTACAACAACAAATATACAATAATGATTATAAAAAATGAGAAGAAGGAAGAGGGTATAGAGAAATAAGAAAGGAAGGGTATGGGAGAGCAAGAGAGAAGAAAGAAGGAGGGGGTTTAGAGATGCCGAAGAGGAAAGAGGGACTATATACAGTGCAATAATAAAGTGGGCGGAAAGAATTGGGAATACATAAAAGAAATCAGAAAGAACCCAGAGCAGAGTATGGGCATGCAAAGATGATAGAAGGAAGGTAGGATAAGTGTGTGTTCAACATTTATCAAGGAGATAAATTTACACAGGTCCTTGTGCCATCACGTGACCTTGATACGTATCTTCAAATATTTGTTTGCTAGAAATGCGGATAAAAACACAATATTTTATTTATATTAGGTTAAAAAGGAAATAATACGAAAGCATTAGTACTCGTAGATTTCAAAATGCTCATCTTTCATCCCCAAATCCATATTTTGTCTTTTCTGGAAATGTTCATGCATTTGCCACATTTTTCACACCAGATTTCAAATGAGTCCAAGTTCTCTTTAATCCTTGACATTTTGTTCAGGAGATTCGAATTATGTTTTTCAACAAATTCACAGCGTTTTTCGTATAACTGGGCCTTGTCCTCTGGCGGAAGCATTTTGAAGCTTTCTCTGTTCTTATAGGTGTTAACAGCAACGGACTTCAGATTCTCCAGCATTCTATTGTAAAGCTCACCAAAATTGTACACTGCAGCGATATAAAAACATTTGAAATGGAAGAAAATATCTTTTGTTTGAGATTCTGCATCTATCAAAAGCCTCTCATGGAAACTTTTCATCAAGGCGTCCATGCCATACTCTCTAGTCAGAGGTAAGATTCTCTCTATTACAGAAACTACAACAAAAATGTCAGATTTAAAACAAGTATAATTAAAACGTTTATCACTTTTAGTTTATTATTTTGAATTTATTTAAGACTTTCTGGTGACGAGGAAATGCGTTTATAATGAATCAAAATCATCCTAACTTAAGTGATAGTATGTTTTGTATATATTTTATAATGTCTCTTCTTATAAGATTGTAAAGTGGGACGTGGAGACCGCCCGCCGCCGTCCTTCAGATGAGAAAGAAAAACCGAAGTCCCATGTCGTAATAGGTGCTGGAACTAAAAAGATCCCTCCCTGTTCAACGGCCCTGCGTGCCGATTATAGGGTAAAAATCGTACTTTTCCATCGGCAAGTGGCGGCGTCTCCATATGAATGAAAAATTCCCGAAAGGGTCGTTAAGAAAACATACAATCAATCAATCAATCAATATTAATCTAACTTATATAGGATTTTTTTTTAGATTAACCTAGGCAAATTCCTGCTTGATGTCAACAAGTAAAGTATTTTTAAAGAGGGCATTTGATAGATTTTATCCCATTCATAGCTTTGAAATAAAAACCCAGACTGTTAAAATATTTTGTCCACTTTACCCATACACCACAAACACTGCAAACTGATAAGTAGCTCTTTCTTGACAAGATTTTTGAAAGATGTCCCAATGTCTGAATCGATGCGCAAGTCTAAGGATGAATTACGACGAAAAAATGGATAGATATTCCAGTGATTAAGATGACCTGAATCAT
Source organism: Saccostrea cuccullata (assembly GCF_032062105.1). Lineage (NCBI taxonomy): Eukaryota > Metazoa > Mollusca > Bivalvia > Ostreida > Ostreidae > Saccostrea > Saccostrea cuccullata. The sequence goes on along the minus strand of NW_026935777.1, from coordinate 33,604 downwards.
TTAACACAACATGAAAATAACATTATATATCCAAACCGTTAAGCTCCAAATGTTCCCCTGTATAAAAACTTCGTAGAAACAGTACAAAATCTTCATATGATTTTCCTGGAAAGGTAACACTGCTTTCGCTTTTCTCTTTGAAACCATCACTAAACATGGCCCGGAAAACTGGAGAAAAACGCATGAGAATTACTTTTGTCACATGGATCTCTTTGTCTTTCACCATGAGAATTACGTCTGTAACTCCAGAATCCTCTCGAAAGTACTGAGCTTCAGAGGGGCGCTTGATTTCTTCTGCCTTGTCCGTCATTTCATCGGCTTGTCTCTGGTAGACTGTGGCTGGTTTAAGTAATTTACGGAGTGGAGTGAATTCACTGAGTGGAGTAAGTAAACAAATCTATCCCATTTCTATCAATGACAACGTTTAAGAAGGTTGAACAGGCGAGCGGAATGCCTACAGAACGATAACATAACTTAGGTGAAAAAATCTCAATCATAACAAAATCTCCTTTCATATTTCATCTAAAGTTAGAGTATGATTTAATTAAGTAATTAAGATATCTCCAAATTGCAAAAATCTCACAAAGACTGAACGTATTTGTCTTTGAAATAGCAAAAGACACAACCATCGTAGAAAAGGGGTATTTTTGTCAAATCTGGACATTTACTTGGCTACAAGTTTGATACTGTAATTTCCAGACTGAGAGTTGGTCACCTGCCAAATAAAATGAATTGAGCATTTGAAACCTCGGTTAGTCAAGAGGAGCAGTTAGACATGTATATTTGTGAATTAGTGAATTACTCAATTTCCTGGATTATTTCACAGTATGCATTGATAAAGATATATTAATATACTGAGCTTTGTAGAATGATTGACTTTTTTTTCATAATACCGCTCCACTCCGCGCCAAATTACCCCAAGCCCTATAAAACTGAACGTATTTTATGAGTTTATTTTGATGTGATTCTAAAAATATTTATTGATTTTTAGAAAAAAAATTAACACAATGTACAATATTGAACGATTATTAAAAATGCACCTTTGCTTCGCAAACTAGAGTCCAGTATCCGAAAAGAGAGTAACGTAAGGTGTGTTCTTGTCCGCGAACTTTACTAACAAACCTTGTAAATATGTAATGTATACCCATGGATATGGGTGGGTTCACCAAAAATTTCACAACCTAATATCTAGTGGCTTTACAATACAACTAAAATTATATTTTGCTGCAGCATTTAGACACCTTTTTCAAAAATGGAAGAGAATTATCCTCTTCCCCCAATATATTCTTAAACAGAAGCTGAAACTTTGATGTGAAAGTCTTCGAAAGAACTCAAAGTTTATATGATATAGACAATTACGAAAATCTTTAATTATAGTCCGTCGCACGGCATCTGTACCAAGGACCTCACCTGCATTTTATTCCAAATTGCGTATAAGATTTATATATACCCTTGAACTTCAAACTACAGCTTCAATCAATATAAAAAAGATATTTTTTCTTTAACAAAAACTTCCTTCTTTAAATCATACCCTCAATTTCAAAAAGCATGTACATGTAGACACGGCGTCGAATCCAAATCTAATCTTGCTGAGAAAATTATATATATGCATAACATTTGATTTTAAAATTTGTAGGGAAAAAAACACAGCAAATCTGCCCCATAAAAAATTTCTGTACTACTATGGAGAAAAGGTGTTCATTCTGCTCATTTACGTATTCGCCATATTAGAGCTATAATGGCGGTGTAACGTTGATATTTGGCCCGGGTTGAAAATTGACCTGGAGGTCATTTTTCAACGTTGAATATTGAGACCAAGGGTGTTGAATTTAGATCCTAGTCCGTTGAAAACTGAGCCAGGTCGTGGAATTTTAATCATAAAACTGGTTCTAAATTTAACAGCATAAAACACGTATTTATGACTTGGTTTTCACCACTGTGATTTAATTCATAGGCGTCGGGAACGTGGAGGGGGGGGGGGGGTAGGGATATTTAGCCCCCACCCCTACCTCCACCCCCACCCCCCACACTTAAATTTAGAAAATTTGGAATCACATTTTGTTTTTCCAAAAGTCAGTAACATCAAAATGTACAACTTTTATATACGCCAAAGAAGCATTCCTCAGGACAAATGCAAAACTATACATTTTTACATCATAGACAACTGCTTTCTCAATAAAAATGGAACTCGGAAATTTTCAATCTTGTGATAGGTCATCAGCGAAATTCACTTTCAATTGTTAAAAATTACCCTGATTCTACCTAAAAGTATCCTGAAGTTGATATTAAAAGGAAGCTGGAGTTCCTTATCGACTCCGTTTTTGCAGTCTTCGGAGACCAATTGTTCTTTCAAAACTTGGAATTTCGATTGGCACTAATTGTGCTCCTTTATTGGCCGACCTGTTTTAATATTTCTATGAAGCAGAATCAGAATATATTTTACAAAACTTTACATGAAAAGCAGGAAACACTTGCTGTTTGGTTCTACTCAAGATTTAGATACATCGATGACGTATGATCAAGTAATATTTCCATTTCTATTTTTTTTTCTCTGTGATAACTCTTTGAAAGAGAGCGGAATTGATTTCTCGACCGAAATGTAAATTATGCAGGTCGATAGGTCAGGAGCTAAGGAGGCCTAATATGCATGCAAAGCTCGTGCGCATCTGCCTCTGTGTCCGACGCTGAGGAGGCCAAATATACATGTAAATCTCGTGCGGCTGCCTTTGTGTTTGACGTCAGTAGGCGACGGCTATTGAATTGGCATGAGAGTCCTCGTGTAATTTAAATCTACATTTTTAAAGTCTAAATCTACAATTTTATTTCACAATGAAATGGAAATATAAGGAATCACTGTCTAGTTAGTATAGTATGCCAGGAACATCAACGGTAGTGGCAAATATGGGATAATTTATGCATAACAGGCTATGCAAATTATCCCATGTTTCCCACTATCGTTGATGCCCTGGCATACTACACTAACTAGACAGTGATTCTTTTAACAATAGTTACTTTAGTTCATATGTCGATTCGATATATCCCAGAGAACTTAAAGTCACCACTGAATGTGCCATAACTGTTTCATGTTTGGAAGTTTTACTGACTATGGAAGAAGAGAGCCTACTGAAACTATTTTGTGTAAGAAAAAAAATGATTTCTTCTTCATCTTTTCCAAAGTGAACTTTCCGTATTTGTAAAGTAATATTCCGCTATCACCTGTTTATGGAATGGCAGGTAAATCGTTGCATCATTACACTTTTTTGTTACTCTTATTTAATTTTTTTTCTTTTTCTAAATCATTTCATTCTTGTTCGATTAAATATGATTCCTATTCGATAATTAAGTTGTTATTCTTGTGAGAAAAAAATGTTATTTCTGTTCGAGAATTCAGCACCTTTAAGTTGTTATTCTATTCGAAAATATGTGATTCCCATTTAATTTTTTTTTGTCACTTCTATTCGATATTAAAATGATCTATATTAGACAATCATGTTAACCATGTTATTCCTATTTAACTGAGTATACAACTTGTATGCAATTATTGAAAAAGAATAAGAAAGACATCAAATTATGCAATAAGATGAGAAATTTATCAAATAGGAATCGTATTTCTTCGAATAGAAATAGATGCTTGTATGTTTTCGAACAACTTTATTGCATATAAACCAAATAATTATCGAATAAAAAAGATAAAATTATCGAATAGGAATGACAAAATTAGCGAATAGGAATTGCATGTTTTCAAATATGAATGACTTCGAAAAGGAAACGTGTTTTCAAAAAGAATGATATGATATAGGAATCATATTGTGGTATTTTTTCCAATGTGAATAGCAATTAATCGAATACAAATTACAAATAAATCACATTATATCGAATAAGAATGATACCGGTATGCTTTAGAATAAGAATAATCTCATGCTCAAGGTTATGCTCCGAAAACGATAAATTTTTAAGCCGAGGCAGGCTACTGACAGATAAATTTGTTACAGGGAGTTCACCAGCCTTGTTTAAAGTCAGCTTTACTAACATTCTATGGTCGGTATGTAGATGTAAGATCTTTTTCACAAATATAATCTATCATTGGATTCATTTTGGCCGATGTGTTTCATTCTAATTTTTAGGCTTTTAATTTTGTTAATTTTTATACTGAATTTGACTAGATGGGATGTTCTGCTCACCTAATCAATATATATAGGGCTCACTATCTAGACACCAGATTTCCAGCATTTCTGTTTTATGCCCTATTCATAGTCTTGTAGTTATTTATGGATGCTATGGATTTTAGAAAGTATTGTCAAAAAATAAAGTTGTCATGCTTGAAGATAACTGAAATTGTGCACTGATCAAAATGTACATGTATATACGGGGTGATAAGTTTATTTCTATTATTCTTGAAAAGGGAAAAAATTAAAAAATAAATATAAATATAGAGATACTAATAAATCCCGTAAAACAACTTCCCAGCTCAAAAATGTTCAAATTCTGAGGTGGGGTCAATATTCAACAGGGTCAATTTTCAACTTGTCGAGGTCATCAGGGATAAGAAAAAAATTATCAAGCTGTTGAAAAATGACCCCGGGTATAAATTCAACGACTTTTGGTCTCAATTTTCAACGGTGAAAAAACACCCCCGGTTCAATATTCAACGTTGAAAAATGAACCTCGGGTCAATTTTCAACTCAGGTCAATATTCAACGTTACACCGGTGAAGGGCTGCAAATTTAGGCCTATGCTCGACACTTACGGCCTTTGAGCAGGGCAGGGAGGGATCTTTATCGTGCCACACCTGCTGTGACATGGGGCCTCGGTTTATACAGTCTCATCTGAAGGACCTTTTACGACAAACTGAGGACCTATTCTAACCCGGATCCCTACGGGGCTGATGCTGTCATAAGATAGAAATACACAGGTTTGCCTCTAAATATATACGTTAGCTCCCTTGTACTTGGGTAACGAAGAAGCCAAAGAAGTTATTCTACATTTATACGAAATGGGATGCTTACTCATCCTAGGCACCTGATTCCTTCTAGAATTTCCAGGGGTCAATGTTTTTATGCCACCTTAGTGACAGTGACATTTTCCGTCAATGATCAGATATCAGTGCTCTGTTGAAACAGTTGGTGTTTAGGCCACACCAATTTAATTTCCTGTTCGTCGGACATTTGATGAAAAAGGTACGAACGGATTAGCGGTTAAAAAAATATCATTACTAGAACCTTTTAGTAGGCAAATTTTTAGAGGGGGCATGAAAAAATTTGAGCGGACAATTATATTTTTTCTGAATTGAAGATTAAGTAGATTTAAAGCTCGATAAAAAGAGAGGGAATGGAACGGACAACAGCACATAATTTCCATGGTCCGGGAATTTTAAATTAATACTATTTGTATTATTTTGATAAAATTCGAGGGCGCGGGTCCGACGAAGAAAAATTTTTATTGGTGTGGCCTTAAAGTAAAATGTTATTTTTTTCTTGTTGTAATAAATAAATCGTCCTCTTTTGTTCCTGCAGCTCTCGTTCTAGATTTAAGTTTTTACTCTCTTGGACAGTCACCCTTTGAGAGAGGGCAAGGGACGCTTTTACGAGTTCCAAACATTCTTGGGTCAAAAGCTGAATTAGAGACTCTGTCTTAGTCCCTTCACGCAGTAGAAGGAAAAGGAGACAGAGTGGTCTGTAGACGGTCCCTATCAAGTAGTCCATGAACACAACAAAGATTTATAAAAAGCAGAAAAAGCACCAGGAAAAGGGTGTTACTTATTCTGGACTGTTATCACAATATGTTAATATTGAATCTTGACATAAGGATAAGATAGGACAATTTCACGCTTAGTTTGGACTTTCAGTAAGGCGTGGCATTGATATTCTCGGCGCTACATGTTAACCGCCGGTCAAATAGCGAAAAGATTCTCATTTTTAGGAAATTAATAACATCAGGAACTTAAATGGTTGTTGACAATGATGGAGACGACTTAAGCTCTTCATCTGTGCAGAATGAGACAATGTAATTGGTTATTCGATACATTAATTGGCATTTGCCCGAATTTCTATCCCATGTATATTTCATCAGTGAAGGAAAGCTGTGTAAATTTCAGAAGCTATTTATGTAACGTCGAGAATGCCACGCCTTATGCCTAGGTCACACTTCCCGGCCGGTAGCCGTAGACCGGTGGTAATCGGTAGTAATCCGTGGTGTTAAAGATTCCCCAACATCGGTCCATATCGGCCTAGCAGTCCTAAAAGTATCACATTATCCAGCGATGGGTATCCGATGGGCAACCAATGCGTTTTATGATAAAAATGGCGTGGTTGCCGCCCGGACTCACAAAAGCCCAGCGATGCATTGTTTATCATAAAACAATGTTCCAGGATAATCGGCCGATGTATATTTCATCGCTCATACATTTGTGAACATCGTTCGTGCATCGGTCGACTACGGGCCAATGTTTGGTCGAACATCGACCGATGATCGGCCGTTATCTGTTGAACACCACTCAACTCCCCGATGACCTTAGATTCAACGGATATTGGACGATGCTCGGCCATACATCGGCCGATCCGTAAAAGATGTGTTAATGATGGGTTGCCGATGAGGAGCGATGTGAGGCATCGTTTAAGACATCGCTGAATTTTAACTACGAATTATTTCCTACCGATGACCCCACCCATTCGCAAAAAAGCCTCAGTCACCGGCCGATCACTAGTGGTGCCCGGCCGGCAACCACGCCATTTTCATAAAAAATGCATCGGTTTCTCATCGTATAGCCCATCGCTGGATAATGTGACTGATACTTTACTGAAAGTCCATAATAAGCGTGTAATGGTTCTAATGTGAATATAAATAATTATAGATAACAAATTAAATAGAAACACCAACACACAGCTGTACTCATCCCAAAAATTGTGTCTCATTAAATTCCGTTTGTGTGATTTTTTAAAAAAATATTTATTTTATTTTAAATATCTGATTTGATACGTTGTGACGGCCTTCCGGGAAGAGGTCGGGATTTTATTTAGTACGTTTTCTAACGTTACGGCAATGACACTGTAAAAATGTCTTGACGAAAAGGATATATAAAAGTCTTCCGTTAATTTTGAAAAGAAAAATAACAATAGCAAAGAGAAGATGAATTAATTGAAAAAGAAAATCCGGTAAGCTAAGTCTTTTATTATAACACGTTTTTATGACGTAGCCTATACTAGTAGTTATTTCTCAAAAATGCATGTATATATAAACTTCTACTGTGTCGTTCGTTTTCTTGTGTGGACGAATTTTACAGGAGGCCACAAAATGATGCCTCCCTTCTCAAATGAGTATAATAGCTAAGAAACTGGTGCACCCAATACCATATAGAGAAATTGGCATGTCCAATTTTTGCTATGGTACGCTCTCCCAGGAAATCTGTGTGTTTGAAACGTCAGAGGTGCACAATGACATTATGTAATACAAAATCTATGAAAAATGAAAATCTTTTACTTTATTCGGATGAGACATTATAAAACGAGAACCCTTGGCACGGCAGGCGTTGGAGTGATAAAGATCCCTCATTGCTCAATGGCCCTGAGTGCCAGTAAACGTCTAAATTTGAAGCCCTTCACCGATGTATGGTGAAGTCTCTTTATCAGCAAAAAAATCTCAAATGGGAGTAAAACAAAATACCATCGAACGATTTTATGTAAGAGTTATCAGTATTTTAATCATTAATTTTATTCACCATTAACAGTTTTAAGGAAAAATGCAATTAGTTTCTATTATCATCAAATATACTTTCAACAATAAGTATGAAATTGTACCTTTGTTATTTTTATTTTACCATATAGATAAAAGCTGAAAGTAAAAAAAAAACAATATAAGCTAGGAGCTTAATTTTACAATCATGAATACACGAATGGTCAATTTACTCGATTTGCATCCCGACGAAAGTGCTTTTTCCATGAATCTGAGGTGTTGGTTTACCATTAATTCTTACCCACACTGAAGACGAGGGAGAGAGCATAGTCACGGCCATAGCTCCGGACTGCACAAACAAATCATGAGACTGGCAATAAATAACACTAATTATGCTTCAATCTCGAACAAGTTCAGCACCAACATTGCCACCATGGCACTCAACACCATAAAAGAAAATGAAAAGCTCAGACCGATCTGACCTGAATATTCCTGTATTGGCATCATAGCGGGACCCAAAGTTGCTCTTTACCTGGGTAAATTTGACAGTTTGACCATTGTGAACATCCTCGTCAGCATGTAGCAAAGTCGTAAAGCCGAATTTGTCTCTGTATTCTGAAACTGAAACTTTAAAATTAATGATACTAAACATGTTATTTAAAGTATAACGGTTATGCTTATGATAACTTAACAATTACTTTTCGTAACAAGAGAGCTTTGGATCACTACTACATGTAGTATATGTTTAAAACACTTTGGACTTGCCCTTATTCAAAAACACATTTCCTTGATATTTTTATTGCAGTAGTTTTCACATTAACTCTTGTCAGTATTTTTCAATTTTCAGTTTTGACAAAAACTATTTTTTGAGTCTTTTTTTACTTGAAGCAATTACCCTTAATGTATTGTATCTACATGTATCACATATAATATGACTTCAGCAAGCACATTTTTATTTACGCGCTATTACATCGTTATTTGTGATACGCCATCATACATTTCAATGATGTCAAAATATACATCACAGACAAGGAAACATAATTAACATTAAATACAATAAGAATTTTAATTCTGCTGATTAACTTGAAAAGGCCCTTCTTCCTTTATGAAATCAACAACCATGTTATGATGTATATAAAAGTCAGAAAACTGAAATAGAAATACATGCACATGTACATGTATACATGATTGTGTCTACTTACCAAAGCTGTGGTAAGATCCATTTAGGGCTCGAAGAGAAGACACAACTGCGAGATCGTCTTTCTGAATTTTTGCTACCATTTCATTCGTTTGTAAAAGAGAACCATTGACATATTCTAAAATAGATAGTAGAAAGTTTTAATCAAAGCAAAATGTACGCATAGAGGTACAAGTTAGAAATGCGCGAACGCCTTCAATTACATGTAAGGATATCCGATCATTAAATAGCAAAAATTTTCATATTGATAGTAATGCTCTGCGTTTTACAACAAATTCACAGTGTTGATGTCTTCCAGCTTATTCGATATTTAAGAACATGCTATAATTTTAAGTTTTGAGCTGGGGCGGGCTAGTGATAGATAAAATTGACGTTACAGCTAGGGATCTCAACACACAACTGGACGTATTTGGAATTCAAGACGTTTAAGGAATTGTAATTCACATGCAGTGCAACTTACCAATAATTCTTTTGAAAACGTATTACCGATAACTAGAAAAATCATTACCATTTAAATCCGAAACGGCGTTGAACAAAGAATTATTCATGCCAATAACATTTGATTGCAAATCGACAAGTGTTAGTGAAATGTATCTGTTTTGTATTTTAAGTTTGTCAACCATATCCGAAATGTTTTCTATTTCCCCTTTCTGGATTAGTTTATCATTTTGCATTTGCTGTAACACTGATGATTCAACTCGATCTACTTTCTCCTCCACTCTTGTTATGTTTTGTTCATTGTTCTCACAACAAATCGACAGAATGGTGACATTTTCTTTAAGCAATCCAATGTCTTTTGTCAGAAAATTTGTCGAATTCAAGCACGAATTCAAATCTTTTTGCAGCGATGCAATCTCAGTGGTTTGCCTGGTGAGTTGTTGTTTAATGTTGTTATTTTCTTGTTGCTTCCCTTTTTGTTCTTGCAGCTCTCGTTCCAGATTTGAGTTTTTACTCTCTAGGACAGTGACCCTTTGAATTAGCGTACGCGACATCTTTTCGAGTTCTGAAAATTGAAAATCTGGTGCAATGTTTCCGTGTCTGAACCTCTATGTGCCGTAGATGCAGTGTGAGATGGCGAGGTCGGTAGAGGGTTTCCATTAAGTAGTCCGCAAATTTTATACAAATTCAGATAAAGCACAATTAAAAGCACTTGGGAACGAATGTTACTCATTTTTGCAGAGTGACTAAATAACAAATTGAGAGATGATAATCAAAATGCAAATAAAAAGTAGCTAGATAACATAAGTTCAAAAATCAGTAGGATGATGTTAAACAAGAAAATTAAAGCTATTTGTACATCTTGACATTTCCGCTAGACAAAGTGTTAAATGATAACTGTAGATTTCGATTTGTGTGCATGTTTGTACGAGTTAAGAGCAATTGAAAATGAATAACATTCTTTCCCAAGTGCTTTTTAGCTCACCTGAGCCGAAGGCTCAAGTGAGCTATTCTGATCAAAATTTGTCCGTCGTCTGTCGTCGTCGTTGTCGTCGTTGTCGTAAACTTTTCACATTTTCATCTTCTTCTCAAGAACCACTAAGCCGATTTCAACCAAACTTGCCACAAAGTATCCTTAGGTGCAGAGAATTCAAGTTTGTTCAAATGAAGGGCCACACCTTCTTACAAGGGGAGATAATTATGAATTAATGAGAAATTAATGACATTTTTTTTAAAAATCTTCTTCTGAAGAACCACAGGGCCAGGAAACATGAAACTCATGTGGAAGCATCCTCAGGTAGTGTAGATTCAAGTTTGTTCAAATCGTGTCCCCCTGGGGTAGATTGGGGCCACAATGGGGGGTCAAAGTTGAACATAGAAATACATCGGAAATACCTTTTAAAAAATCTTCTCAAGAACAGCAAAGCGATTATTGTTATAGTTATATAGAGGCACCCTCAGGTACTAAGTGATTTTGCATTATTAAATGCAGAATCAATTTTGTATAGTTTGTGTACGTCAGGAATAAAATCAACAGAGGGCTGAGTTTGTTTATTTTTTTTCGATCGGGCGCGGTGTACCAATTTCTGAAAAAGAGGCTCAGTCGCCATTTTTGTTGTGGAGAAGAGGAAGATCTTAGAAACGCGGAACGGGAACAAAAATATTCACTGATCATTGCTGATTGTTGGTTTCATTATGTAAGGTTTGAAAAGTGTAGAATTTACCTGAATAATTACAACCTATAGTTTATATTCATACAGCATTATTGCAGAGTGTTTCGGCGCAACATAATACTGCGCAGTTTACTGCTCTCGGAGAAAAGTCACACGGGGAAGAACAAGTCACTGTTACATTTGACTAATGTTACAAGATTATAAAAAAAATATTAATTATTTATTTATTTAATATACTTAGTGGAAGGAAACGTTATATTTTGTTCACAACATAAGTGCAACTCTCGTATCTAGTCTCACCAGTCGTTTCAGAACCGGTATGTTAATAAAGGATCCGGATAACTTCTTGTCGATAAAAGTAGTAGGACAACTTGTGTGTAAAAGTTTGCAGAAAGGAAACGTCTATATATATCATACATATATGCACTTGATTTTGTGTCGATCGTGTAGAAGTTTATCACTATATTATTACAGGTTCTTGACTAAAATGAAATATAGTAAAATGTAATTAAAAAAAGATACCAGTAGAATTAAAAGATTTTAAGATAATATAGATGTTTGTGTTGTTAATTATTGTTTTATGTGTTTTATATAATCAAGAGTCTAAATCAACTACAAAAAATGAAGATGAACAAAATAGCCTATTTCTTTTTTTGAAAAAAAAAATTATTATAATACTTTAATATATACTACCTATGTTGAAAAATTAGTAATTTCAAAAATATAAGTTGGTAGTGAGAATTTGTTATCTATGTTTCTTTTTTTTTTCTTAATAAAATTCAAACCAAAATTTAGTGTCCAGTCGGTGCCTTAATTTTGTTTCCACCAGTGTTTACCTTGAACTGGTGATCATTCTTGACAGTGTTCAAGTATTAATAAAATAGTTTTCTTTGCATTAACAAGTTCCTTATATGTTTGGTTGCTGAACCAAATGGGACCTATATATTCTCTGTTGAACTTATCATACACAGTCTTCATGAAAACTTCTAAAACTTACTTTCCAGTCAGACCAGTGAACATTCATAAATTTAATGACCCAGCCATTGTCGGAAACCCATGGGTGATCTTGTCTTTACTTATGACCTGTAGGCAAACTCCCTGAAAAATTGTATGTAATTAAATATGCATGGATCATTTGATAGGCTGCTTAAGGAGTCGCAATAGCAAACAGAGAATAACAGTTCACGTTATGTATGTATGCTCAAGCTCAAACCTCATTTTGTAGTAAACACAGATAATAAATGCACTCACCGATGCATTTTGCAGTAAGAAGGAGGTACTCCTATATTAATATCTGACTGGTATTAATGTCAGTGACATGTACAATTGACTTCAATTTTACTAAATCAAATTTCAAATTCCAACTTTCTGATCGGTTAACTATAAACAACAAATTAGCATAATTTACAACAATATTTCAGCTAGTTTGCTGACAGGTGATAAGTGAATACAAGATCACCAAAGGGTTTCTGACAGTGTGGCCTACCAAAAATTCCACCAAAAATTTCACTGGTCTCCTTAATTAAAAAAAATTACATACTTATAAATTAATACATGCTTGCATGAATATGTTTGATGAAGTACTTCAACTTTTGAAGCACTTTTCCCCCTTTGTCATGTTTTGGTAAGTTGTTCTTTTCATAGGATACTTTCATGTTTTACATACTAGTTAATACAGTGTACATCACTGTACATAGTTCCAGTTGTTACATAATACATTTATGTTTCATTTAATAATACAATTCACCAACTCATGCTTGTTGTTTTTATTTATTGTATTTATGAAATTTATGCAAGCAAAACAGTTTAAATATTTATTCAATTTGTATGATTTTGATAATTAACAAGCGCATCAGACTTTGTGAATTTTGATTTTCACTGACCGAATGTCAAATTTCACAGGCCTCGTTCTTTGTACCAGTGAGTTTTCGTGAAGACTGCTTATAAATATTTCTGACGGTGAAACTTTTAGGCCAATCAAAGTTTTATTTTTAGCTCTTTTGAGCCAAAGGCTGAAAGAGCTAATGCTATGGCCATTTGTGCATTGTGCGTCATGCGATGTGTGTTAACTTTTTAGAATATGGGCCATAACTTAAGAACCCCTCGTCCAATCATTGTCAAATTTGTCACAGGGTATCCTTGTCTCAAGGGCTACCATTTATACTATAACTAGGGGTGGGACATTAAAACAAGGGGAGATAATCAGGAAAATAAAATCAAAAGTACTGGTTGCTAAAAAATCTTCTCTAGAACCACATGTCAGATTTTCACCAAACTTACATACAAGGGTCGGAATATGTTGAAGATTAAAAATTGTTCAAAGCATGACCCTGGGGCAAAGGGTGTGGTCTCGAGGTCACTTCAAAGTTGACCAAAATTTACACTTATTAAAAACGTTGATATTTTGCTTACTGTAAAGACTAGGACCATAAAAACTTGTAAGTTGATGCATCTAAGGACTTCACATCATGTTAACACAAAAGTAGGTCACGATGACCTACTTTTAAAATTTTAGGGGCTTTTGTTTTCAAATTGATTTGGAGGCATATTTTGGACACTTTAAGGTTTATGATCATAAAACTTTGTCAATTGGTGCATCTTGGGTCCCCAAACAACATTAACTTAAAGTAGGTCATCCTGACCTACTTTTTGAACTTAATGGATAATCTTTTTTAAAACATATAGTCCCATTGATTCAGACACCCAGAGGTTTAGAATCACCAAATCTTGTAAGTTGATGCATCTTGGGGCCTTAAAATTTATTTATGAAAAATAAGGTCACTGTGACCTACTTTTTGAACTTTGCAGGCATTTGTTATACCCCCGCAAACAAAGTTTGGGGGGGTATAAAGGAATCACCTTGTCCGTCTGTCTGTCTGTCTAGCTGTCCGTTTGTCTGTGCAATCGTGTCCGGTCCATATCTTTCTAACAGAGGGACATTAGAATTTACTACTTCACACTAAGATTGCTCATGACCTAAGGGTGTTTCATGACGTTGACCCAAGGTCATTTGGGGAAGTTCAAGGTCACTGGAAGAAAAATTTCATAATTCGTGTCCGGTCCATATCTTTCTTATGGATAAACTTGGTAGGTTCTCATTTCACTCAAAGATTGCCCATGACCAAAGAGTGTGTCATGACCTTAACCCAAGGTCATTTGGGGAAGTTCAAGGTCGTTGGAAGAAAAATTTGATAATTCGTGTTTGATACATATCTTTATTATGGAAAAACTTACTTCTGAAAAACCCAGCGGGGGGTATTTTGTCCCGTTTGGACAGTTCTAGTTTTTAAATTGTTTAAAAGGCATATTTTGAAAACTATTAGACCTATGATCATCAAATTTTGTCAGTTGATGCATCTTTAGGCTGCAGAAAATGTTGAACAAAAAGTAGGTCACGGTGACCTACTTACGACATTTTATGGCTATATTTAAGTATCTCAGGTACTTATTGGTTTAAAATCATCAAACTTTGTCATTTGATGCATATAGGTTTTTTTGGAGCATGTCAACCAAAAAGTAGGTCATATTGACCTATTTTTGAGTATCTCAGATATTTATTGGCTTAGAATCATCAAACTTTGTCATTAGATGCATCTTGGGTTTTTGGAGAATGCCGATCAAAAAGTAGGTCACGGTGACCTATTTCTGACATTTTATGGCTATATTTAAGTATCTCAGGAACTTTTTGTTTAGAATCATCAATCTTTGTCGATTGAAGCATCTTGGGTTTTTGGAGAATGATGATCGAAAAATAGGTCACGGTGACGTACTTGTGACATTTATGGCTATATTTAAGAGTTTTAGAGTACTCATTGGCTAAGAATTGTCAAACTGTCAGTTGATGCACCTTGGGTTTTCGGAGAATGTTGACTAAAAAGTAGGTCACTGTGACTGACTTTTGAATGTCTCAAGTACTTCACTGGCTTAGAATCATCAATCTTTGTCAATTAATGCATCTTTTGTCTTTCAATCAAAAACTAGAGCTTCAGTCTTGACAGAAACTTCTGGTTGTATAAATCCAATGTCAATTTCTTGTTTTATATTGGACCATATTTGTACTCACATATTTTTCTTTTACATCATTGTGTATTACTTGTGAGTTGTGACGAGACTTTTTTGGTGTGCGATTATGCAATATGATAATCTTTGCCATGACTTTTGATATTGAGTTATGATGCACTTTAAAGAAGCAGTTACTTTTATGAAATCCAAAACAGTAGAGCTTTTTTTCATAAAAATATCTGTCAAATTGTAGGAAATAAAACATTAAATTGGTTTGAATTAGTTACTTAGGGTACATGTGTGTAATTTGGATGATTACAGTAAAAGTGTTTGCTAGTAAATGTTGGATACATTTACAGTGTATATGGTACATATAGTTGCTTGAAATGTGTGACACATCTTAAAGGTAAGATTTATGTGAAAATGCTTTACTAATTACATGTAACTTGCATTCCTCTGTAATTGTTGATTGTATATTGTTTAATGTCCCTCAAGAGAATTTTTCACTCGCATGAAGACGCCACCACTTGCCGGTGGAGAGAGCTGCAAAGAAGAAGGTATGGTTTCCATACAAATTTTGCCCCGTGATTTTCTAAAAAATGAAACTGGTGTAAAAGTCGAAAACTCAAGCTTTTTAGATAATAGAAATTCAATGCAGAAAAATCATACAAGTCATTTTTCTCACATGTGTTTTGAAATGCTAATTATGACGTCATAAACGTGCATTTTCCCGTATTTTCTTAAAAAGTTGCAGAAGACACCTATTTTCAATGGAATTTTCTTTCAGATAACATTGTCCACAGGCATCGCCCACAAAGATCTTGAGATATGTGATTTGTTATTGAATTTTCCACAAAATATCAAAAAATTAACGTGGGCGACGGCTGTGGACACTGTTTTCTAAAGGAAAATCACCCTTGAAATGTGCCATTTTGAGGCTTTTTCTGTTGAAAATAGGGAAATGCTTCACATTAATGACGTCATATTTGCAGAATAGTAAACCTTCATACCATATTCTTTCCTGATTTATCAAAATCATTTATTTAACTAATATTTAAGCCAGTTTCAAAACTTTGATGTCATTACATTTCTGGGGCGCAATAACGCTAAAACTATACCTTCTTTTGTCCTGTATGCGGCACTCGGGGCCATTGAGCAGGGAGAGATCTT
The DNA here is from genome assembly GCF_032062105.1 of Saccostrea cuccullata. Lineage (NCBI taxonomy): Eukaryota > Metazoa > Mollusca > Bivalvia > Ostreida > Ostreidae > Saccostrea > Saccostrea cuccullata. The sequence continues at coordinate 17,455 of NW_026935777.1, read as the reverse complement.
TTTTGTGCCAACACCTACTGCAACACGGACCTCGGTTTATTTGGTCTCATCTAAAGCACCCTCTTTCAATGGATGTTGGCATTTGTTTTAGATGTAATTGTGAAAGTGTCAGTGATGGCAGCATTATTAATTTGAGAATGCGTGTATGTATCAAGTATAGGCTACTCTAATCGATCTTTTATAATATAGATTATAACATTCTTGTATTTTTTGTTGATCACAGAATGCCTAGGAAGAAGAGCTGGAAGAAAGCTGCTGTAAAGAAGAAGAATACATGTAAGGCAGATGTGGGTGACAAGTACCCCACAGATGTTGGCCACGTCCAACCATCTGTGCCTCTGGGTGTAGGCCACGTCCTAACACCTATGACATCTGTACCGGCAGGGGTGATCTCTACCACCCCTGTGACAGTGGTCTCTGCGGCTCTCCCTGAGACCACTTTGAATCAGATTATTACTCAGAATTCATCTCAGTTGCTTACTCAGAATTCATCTCAGATTACAACTCAGAATTTTTCTCAATTTTCAATGAACAATATTCCAAAAGAAACATCACATGCACTACAAGGAAATTGTATGCATCAGAATTCAGATAATCTAGTGTTTGGGTCTTTCCATCAGGGAAGCATGAGGTTTTCATCATTTTCAAGAGGCAATCAGTGTACTTGTAATTCACTAATGATGTTGTCAAAGTCATATGAAAATTTTTCTTTCACTACTTCCTTTTTAGATCAAACTCTGCTCAAGGGAGATAATTTGTACAACACAGTTGTGAAGAATCTGCAGAGTGCTGGAAAACTGAGAAGTAGATTACTGATGTTTGATGAACTACCAATTCATATTGATTCTGGTGAAAACAGAAATCAAGTTCAAACTCTGCGTGAATGTCTGCAACAGGCATTGGGGTTATCTAGATATGTATTAATAATGATTGGCTCGATATGTTCAGCACTGTACAAAGCTTCAGACAATGACTTTTACTTTTTGACTCGCATTCTCATGGGGAAAATGGTTTGTCTTATTATGATGGAAAGTCTCTGATGAGACACAGTTGCTGCTTAGATGATTTGTTAGGGTTTCTGTATGCAATGTATGAAAGTATGCACATTGAATTTGCAACTGAATTTGAAGTGATGCCTGTTGCCTTTCATACACTTATTCATAGCTTCCCAAGAAATAATCAAAGTGTACATCAATATTGTAGATTAGATCAGTCAACAACTGCTTTTACAAATAAACAATCTGTTGGTAGTAATACTGGTCACTTAAAAACAGCAGAAATAAAGAAAGATAAAAAGGAGTACATGAGAGAATATATGCGAAACAAGAGACAAGATCCAGAGTTTAAAGAAAGAGAAAGGGACAGCAAGAGAAACAAGAGACAAGATCCAGAGTTTAAAGACAAGGAAAGGGACAGTATGAGAAACAAGAGACAAGATTCAGAGTATAAAGGAAAAGAAAGAGACATCAAAAGAAACAAGAGACAAGATCCAGAGTTTAAAAACAACGAAAGGGACAGTAAGAGAAACAAAAGACAAGATCCAGATTTAAAGAAAAGGAAAGAGACAGTATGAGAAACAAGAGACAAGATTCAGAGTATAAAGGGAAAGAAAGAGACAGCAAGAGAAACAAGAGACAAGATCCAGAGTTTAAAAACAAGGAAAGGGACAGTAAGAGAAACAAAAGACAAGATCCAGAGTTTAAAGACAAGGAAAGAGACTGTATGAGAAACAAGCGACAACATTCAGAGTATAAAGGGAAAGAAAGAGACAGCAAGAAAAACAAGAGAAAAGATCCAGAGTTTAAAGACAAGGAAAGGGACAGTAAGAGAAACAAAAGACAAGATCCAGAGTTTAAAGACAAGGAAAGGTACAGAAAGATAATTAAAAGGCAAGAAGAAGAGTACAGGCATAATGAGCAAATAAGAGATTTAATGAAGAAAAAGGAAATGAGACAAAATCCTGACCAATTAGAAAAGAGAGATTGAAGAAGAAAGAAAAAAGAAAAAATGAAGAATATAGAACATCGGAAAACATTGCTGCAAAACAATCAAAAGCACACTCACGGGAGAATTTAAAGTATATTGAAACTGAAAAACAAAGATACAGAAAAAGTAAATTTGGAGTTGATGCCGTGGAGTGTGTTGACAATTTTCACAACAATGTAAGAATTGGTCCTGTGTTTGTATGCACATGTTGCCAACAGACATGGTTTCATGAAAGTGTATCAAATGTCGATAATATTTTGTTGGATGCTGAAATCAAAAGAAAGTATCTTACTAATACAAAGTCTGTAAATGGGCAGGAATGGATATGCAACACTTGCAATTCAAGCTTAAAAGAAAGTCGAACTCCAAAACTCTCCTTAGCAAATGGAATGACATGGGTACAAAAACCAAGTGAACTAAATTTGTTACCATTGGAAGAAAGACTTGTATCCTTAAGAATTCCTTTCATGCAGATAAGAGAATTACCCAGAGGAGGGCAGTATTCTGTAAAAGGAAATGTTGTAAATGTGCCAGTTGACATTCAACCAACAATCAATAGTCTTCCTAGGAGACTTGATGAAAATATTACAATACCTGTGAAGTTAAAAAGAAAACTATCCTTTCAGCACTCTTATTGTCATGAAAATATTCGACCTACAAAGGTTTTGATTGCTTTACATTGGTTAATGAAAAACAGTGAATATTATCAGAATTCAAACATAAACATAGATGACAACTGGTTCCATGAAGTTACCAATTCAGCAAATGAATTAATGAGAGAGTTTATTGAGGGTCACACCAATCAAGGTTCAACACTGCATGATAAATCAGATGAATCAGACTCAGACGAATTCTGCGAAGTTGATAGTTGTGGTAAGGATGGAAATTGTGATACACTATTAGACAGCGGCTCGTATGATATGAATCAGATCTTCACATTTGCTCCAGGAGAGGGACAACGTCCACTTAGTTTGTATCAAGATCAAATGGCAGAGTATTTGTCATTTCCAACAATATTTTGTGGTAAAGGAAGATTAGAAAACAATCAGCGTCAAACACCTGTTTCATATGCTGATATTGCCAAGTGGGAATTACGAAGTGTTGATAGACGTGCTGCACAGTCGGTGCCAAACTTGTTTTTCAAATTGAAAAAAATTCAACTAAAACAGGTAACAGACAAATGCAATTTAGCTCTTAGAAAGTGCAAAACAAAAGGGAAAACCTTTACTGCAAATGAAATAAGAAATCCTGATCAAATTAACAACATTGTTAGACACAATGAGGGATTTTACGTATTCAAACAGTTGAGAAATTCTCCTCCATATCTTGAAACAAGGAAGAAAGATGTTTTTGCAATGATACGACAACTTGGTCTACCAACTTGGTTTATGTCCTTTTCTGCTGCAGATACACGATGGAATGATCTGATAAGAGCACTAGGAGTCTTAAACGATGGCAAAGAATACACAGATTCAGAAATTGAGAGCATGACGTGGACTGAAAAATCAAAGTTAGTTCAAAAAGATCCAATTACATGTACAAGGTATTTTGATCATCGTTTTAGAACTTTTTTGAATACTGTGATCAAGAGTAATCATCATCCTATTGGCAAGGTACAGGACTTCTTCTATAGGGTTGAATTTCAACAAAGGGGATCACCACATGTTCACATGATTGTTTGGATTGAAAATGCTCCAAAATACTTGGAAAATGATAACAAGGAAATTATCGCATTTGTTGATAGCTACTTAAAATGTGAAAGAAATACAGAAGACAAGATGCTAGAATTACAGGTGCATAAACACTCTCAAACATGCAAAAAAAGAGGAAAGGCTGTTTGTAGATTTGGATTTCCACTTCCACCACTCCAAACTACAATGATATTAGAACCTTTGGACAGTGAAGTTGAGAAATACAAGAAGATGTATAAAGCTATGCAGGACAAATTGAATGAATTTAAAAATGGATGTGATGTAAGCTTCAGTTTTCAAGAGTTCTTGCAGGATGTAGTACAGCTATCTGAAGATGATTATATCAAATGTATCAGAAGTTCCTTGAGAGGACCCAAAGTATTTTTGAAGCGTAAACCCTGCGATCTTAGAGTGAATGCTTACAACAGTACCCTTCTTCATGCATGGGCAGCTAATATTGACATTCAGTATGTCTTGGACCCATATGCTTGTGCAATGTACATTGTCTCATACATAAGTAAATGCAAAGGGGTATGAGTGATCTTCTGAGTAGAGCTGCAAAAGAAGCAAGAGAAGGCAATCTAGACATTAAGAGACAAGTTAGACACATTGGAAATCCATTTCTTAACAGTGTTGAAGTTGGAGCACAATAAGCAGCATATCTGGTTTTGCAAATGCCACTTACAAAAGCATCAAGAGATGTAATGTTTATAAACACATCTCCAGTTGATGAACGTGTAATACTTGTCAAACCTGATTCAGAACTTGAAAAGTTGAATGCCAACTCCACAGACATAGAATGCAGTAACATAGTCAAAAGATATGCAAAACGTCCAAAACAACTTGAAAACTGGTGTTTAGCTGACTATGTCTCACAGATAGATGTAGTTTTCCCAAAAGAAAATATAACTGAGTTGTCTGAAATGGAAACAAATGATGATGAAACACACCAGTCAGAAAATGAAGACAGTGGATCTGATACTGAAAGTGAATTTACAGATGACAGCACATTAGTTGTCTTGAAAAATGGAATCAAAATCAAGCGCAGAATAAAGGCAATAGTTTGAAGATATGTGCGCTATAGTTTAAAAACAGATCCAGAAAATTTCTATACAGAAAAAACTAATGCTGTTCACTCCATGGCGAAATGAAAGTTCTGATCTTCTGTGTGGACAGCAGAGCTATGAGCAGTCATTTAACCAGAAGAAATTTTTCTTAACTCAGAAAATCAAACAGTATGAACACAATGCTGATGCGCTTGAGCAGGCAGAACAAATGGTGCAAGATGATTTGACAGAAGCATATGATGAATTAGCTCCTGGTGCTCAACAAACTGAGGCAGAAGATGAATATGAAGGAAATGTTGACTCTGAAAAATTTGTTCACTTTAATCCTGAAAGGCCAATTGAACAGAGAGAGTATGATATAGGAAATGATGTTGGAATTCCATTAACAAGACAATTGAGTGAGCAAAGTTCTGTTAGATTACCTGATGATGAGTATTTAAAGCTTGTAGCCAGTCTGAATTTGAAGCAACGTGAATTCTTCAATCATGTGATGCAATGGATCAAATGTAAACAGGGACCTATTTATGCATATCTCTCAGGAGGTGCAGGCGTTGGGAAGTCAGTGGTAATTCGAGCACTTTATCAAGCTTTACATCGGTATTTATGTGCTAAGGAGGGAGAAAATCCAGATGATATACGAATTCTTCTTTGTGCATACACTGGTAAAGCTGCATTTAACATTGGTGGTCAAACAATTGCTTCTGCATTTCATCAGAAAATTAACCAAAGGCAGCAAAACATGCATTGTGATGAATTGAACACATTTAGAACTAAATACAGAAATTTGTCAGTTGTCATCATAGATGAAATTTCAATGGTTGGCAATGCAAAGTTGGAATTCATCAACGATAGACTTCAGCTTCTTACTGGTTTGAAGAGGCCCTTTGGAGACATTAGTATTATTGCTGTTGGAGATTTCTTTCAACTTAAACCAATCATGGATGGATGGATTTTTCAGGATTTAAAACAAAATGCCCAAGCACTTGCATGTAATCTCTGGAAAGAAAACTTCACCTTATTTGAATTAGATGAAGTAATGCCACAAAAGGATGATTTAGAATTTGCACAGCTTTTGAACCGCCTTCGTCACAATGAGATGACTTCTGAGGACTTAGATATAATTCACAAGTGCATCATTGCTGAAAATAGTCCACTTTATCCACACAATGCTCCCCATCTTTTCACAATGAATGCAAAAGTAGATGATTATAACAATAAACTTATAGAGCAACTTCCTGGTGAAAAAGTCATTGTAAAAGCTGTTGACAGTGTCCTCCAAGACCACAGTAAGTCTGTGAAAGATGACTACTCAGATCATTGCAAAATCAGGATGATGTAAGCAAAACTGCAAATCTCATGACAAGACTAACTCTAGCCATTGGAATGATATATGACATTACAGTTAATATTGATGTTACTGATGGCTTGACAAATGGTTCATCGTGTACTGTATTTCTTGTTGAAAACAGATTAGCTGGTGTATCAAGGCCAAGTATAGTGTGGGTGAAGTTTTTAGATTCTGCAGTAGGGAGAATTGCTCGACAGAAATACAGACATCTTTTCCATGATGATATTATGGATGATTGGACACCAATATTTGACTGTCAGCAATCTTTTGTTTTCAATTCAACTACATATCAAAGAATACAGTTTCCTTTAAGACCAGCTGCTGGTAAGACAATTCATAAGGCTCAGGGCTGCACTGTTGATGAAATTGTAGTAGATTTGTCTCAATCAAGGATAAGGAAAACACCCCACATTCATTATGTAGCTCTTAGTAGAGTTAGATCTGTTGACAAGTTGCATATTCTGAATTTCAATGAGCAAGCATTAACTGTTGATGAAAAAGTCGTAGAAGAAATGGAAAGAATGAGGAAGGAAGCACCTCTAAAACTGTGTTATCTTCCATTGTACAAAACAGAGCAGAGCAAACTAAAAATCATGTTTAATAATGCAAGATCTCTTCATAAACATTTTGATGAAATTAAAAATGAACCCAATGTTGTAGCATCAGATGTTATTGGTTTTTCAGAAACAAGATTAACCATTAATGATGAACAGAATTTTATGATGGAAGGTTACTTGACTTTGTTTAATCATGAAAAGAGAAGTGACAGCAATCGTCCTCATCATGGAACAGCATTATACGTTAAACAGGGCCATTTGATGACAGGAGTCTCAAAATTCAGAAACACTTTGCTTGAATTCATCATAGCTTTAATAAATTTCAGAGACCTTGGAGAAGTGCAGATAGTTGTTTTATACAAGTTCCCAGCATGTTCTTTACAAAATTTGAAAGTGAAGTTATGTTGCACTTAAAACCTTTTGTAGACACAAAGAAAAAATTGATAATTCTTGGAGATTTCAATTTTGATTTGTTTACAGGTCACAAAGAATTTCTGAATTTTATGAAGTTGAATTTAAAATGCACACAATTGGTAAAAAAGGTAACTCATGATTCAGGTTCACAACTTGATTTGATTTTCACAAACATCCCTCATTGTGAAACTGATGTGATTGAGGCATATTTGTCAGACCATAAAATGGTTTACTGTATATATACTTTATAAATCTGATAGAAGGGACGCAAGAGTATTTATTTGGGGGAGATACGTCATCTTGTCCCCTCTCCCACCTATCGATGTGCCAGTGTCACTTAGTGACATTTGGTACATTGATTACCGTATACAGGGTTATATTCGCCCCGGCTGTGTTATTTTCACCCTTTCACACAATTTTGCAATGTTTTAAATTCTCCCCTGTCACAGTTTCATTGAAGAAATCATACTGTGTTCTTTAAATTTACTCCGTTTTAAATTTGTCTACCTCTAAGATTGATGTAGGGGAAAAAATAAAATGAGGCGAATATTTCCCTGTATACAGTATCTTATCCACCGATTACTTGATGTAAAATTTTGTTTGTTTTTAGGCATATATTTATCTTTAATCTTTTTTATCATTTTATTTATGCACGGAATAGCTTTAAAAAATTGTAATAACTCATTAATGATCATAAAACAGTTGGCTGAACAGGAATCCTAATATAGACTTTTACTGTGGATTAATTTTTAACAGACAATTAATAAATGTGCAAAATAATTGAATGTTGCATGTAAGGAAAATTCATGTACCATCAATGACAATCATTCATGTCTAAAAAACGATGATCATTGTGTTTTATGTGTTAATATTTATAAATTATGTATATACTGTATGTATTGATGTTGTTGATTCATTATTACCCTTACTGAATATCATGAACTTGGTATTTTGAATATACATGAAACATTTTGAGATTACATGAATTGTTTACAAAGTTTAATTTAAAACAATTAATGAGTTCTGCTAAATAATGATTATAGAGTTGTACTAGAAATATAACTTGCATCAAGTAATTGGTATCTTTGATATATGTTCAACACTGTATATTCTATAATTTTTGAAGTAAATTCACTGAATATTATCTGTTCATGAAAAAATTGCTGTATAGAAATATTTTAAGTTTATTAATGTTACGCACTGTGTCTTAATTGTGACATTTAGTCCATACAGAACAATACTGGAGTACATGAGAGTATAAACTTTTACATTTATATGAATTAATATTTGTTCCAGAGCAAATGTAATAACAATTTAAGTGTAAATATTAATTTGTATCATGCATGTAATTCAAATCTTTATGTAATTACTTTATAATCAAACTCATGCAGTATTGTAGATACATATGTACATGTATCACGATTGCTGAGGCTTTAAACAGGCTGGGTGGTCTACAAATTAACCAATAGATACACCTGAAAATGAAATACTTGCAAATGTTCACACACTATATTTAAAGCCATTATCTATGAATTAGTACAAAGCTCTCAGAGATTAGTTTAATGATCATGACCATCCAGCATACTTATTGATTTTTGTTTAGAGCGACTTGTTTATTCTTGTTGCGGAATTAGAATTTGATACATTTTGTAAGCACAGCTCGGTTAGAGGATTTTTTTGTTTGTTTTTTTTTATAAATATCATTTACATCATTTTGTTTTGAAATAATGTTCATTGTATATATGAAACTTTGTGTTGAAATATTTTGATTTGATTATTTATCTTTTTTGATTTTTTTCTTAAAATATTTAATTTTTTATTGTATTTTTGTATTTCAAAACACTCAGAAATTGCTTGAAACATTTACTTTTACTAGATGTAGTTACCTGTGTAGAATAGGAAAGCAACCTGCAGAATCAGAGAGAAACTGACAACTCATTCTAAGTTACTAGTGTATTGCTGATTTCAATTAACTCCATACTAATTGATATTTAATTTTCTCCAGCATTGAGATATTTAATATGTGACCACCATTATATTATACTCTAATGGGAATTGACTATACAGTGTATATTAAACACTTATTCCCAGGTAAGTATGAAAAGAGGGGGTCAATGGACAGCCCGTAAAGGGAGGTAAACCTACCTCTTTATAACATTACAATTTTTCCTATAAAAGAGAGGGAAAAAAAGGTGGATCACTATAATTTCTCATGACTGGTCTTTAAAATCAAAATTATTGATTGCAAAAAGATCTTTATCATTCCATTTTGGAATATTACCATCAAGTTTAGGTAATTTGATTCCTGCAGGTACTCCAATATGTTACTTATTAAAAATTCTTTTAAAATGATAGTTGATATTCAAATTCACAGTCTGTTGACCATCATATATTTATTCACTTTCAGTTGCAATCTTTCCAGTTTTCGCTATCATTATGTATAGGAAAGATTAACTATTACGTGAACTTGAAAATCAATAAAATTTAGAATCTTTCAAATGATTACTTTGCTGTATTGAACTTTCCTCTAAACAAATGTTTGAACTGTGAGCATCTATGTGTACATGCACTGTTATTGTCAGAAAGCTTTGCATTTCTGCCACAAATTGTTGCAATATTGCATATTTGATACTGTGTGCATATAATGTCTGTTGAAGTCATATGAAATTTAGATAGTTGATTGTTATTAACACTTCTTAGTTTTTATTATATTACTACTTATTGTCTGATAAATTTTCACCAAATCTGTTGAATTTCGTAAAGAAATAAAAGAAAATCTTATTCACATTTTCTGTTTTTATTATAACTGTCATAGCTAATGTTACACCCACCAAAAAGGAGAGAAATGTTATTGTTCAATAATAGCGTATAACAATTCAGAGTTGACAGTATAAGTGCTATATTCTGCAGAAATACCGAGATTGACCTCTTTATGACTAAATTGATAATGAGGTAGGCATTAAGCATGGGTTGAAAAGAGCCATTCTTAGCAATTTTATGCTTAGATCAAGCCCAATTACAGTAAATGAATAAAAAGAGGAAGTCCATACTCTATCAGTTACATCCATAATTCTTGGAAGTAAAGGTCTTTCACTCAGGTGAGCGATGTGGCCCCTGGGCCTCTTGTTATTGTGCTTTACCTGAATTTGTTTAAAGTTAGTGGACTACTTAATGGAAACTGTCTTGATGAATGACTATAGTCATACAAACTTACTTTGTCAAGCAATGTTCAGAATATTGAAATAAAGTATCTCATGTTAAATAACTCTAAAACTTTATGTTTTCGTGGAATCAAAAAAATATGGTTTATGGGTAATTGATTTATAATGGTTGAGGATGTGGTGGGTTGTCATTTATATAATTTTTTTTTTACTTTTCATCGTGGTAATGAATTCTCTGGTCTCTCCATACCTCGTAAACAACGAAACTTGTAAAATCATGGCTTAGAAACAAATCTCAAAAGCAATGCTAAAAAAATCTTATAATATTGCATGTTTTTTTATTACATTATTTATTATGCTGATTTGAAATATATGGAGATAACGAACAGTATTCAAGCTCAAATACCCTTAAAACAATATAAAATAGAAGCAGTGCAAACACGGACCTCTAAATAATCATAGGTGACTGTGAGATCAGGTGCCACGGAGTGAGCATCCCCTGTTGACAGGTTACACCCGCCGTGTGCTCCTTGTCATGATCAGGAAATAACGGAAAAAATCCATTGTCAATTCAGGGTATAAATAATGGACTAACAATTAGTATGAAAAACGTCACTCAGCATTTGACTCAATGATAAATTGTATTTTCTGACAAGGTCATTGTATCAAACATATAACTTACAAAATGATGATTTTAAATAAGGCCGCTGATATCCTTGTATCATCAACTTACTTGTCAAAAATTTAACTCTTCCCAGATATTGCTCATACGCAGAGCATGTTTTTGCGTATCGAATCAACTGAGATATATAAAATCCGTATGTATTTTTTTCAAACTGAAACTTAAATGTACATTAAATGGTTGAAAGCTAGGAATTTTGCATATACATGTATATGAAAATTGGACAGTGATACCTCTCATACATTATGATATATGTCTGCCTTTTCCTTATTAAAAAAAATAGTCACATGTACATATATTCATGTAAATTATGTAGAAAATGCCATGCATCATGTACCTTGCGTCGATGTTTAAAATTCAGATAACAGATAAATGTTCAAGTATTTGTTATCCGGTGATAGAGCGCAAGTTCAGTGTCCACAAGATATTATAGTATCACATGCGTATGAATAAAGTTTTTGCAGAAAAAACAGACATGTTTTTAAAGCAAGTTTTTATCTTTCTACTACCTCTGATCATTCTACAAACATCATCGTGTCTTCTGCATGGCAATTCCCAAAGCATTGTCAATTCTGTGGCAGCGACAACTCAAACAGTCGGGAATCAAGGAAATGACATCCTCAGCTCTTTGGTATTAGAACTAGATAAACGTGTAAATGATCTTATTCTAAAGGTGCATAATCTGGAAATTGAACGTCAGTATTATGCTAACAGAGACGCCCAGCTAGAACAGCATAACCAGCATCAAAATGTAACAAGAGCGTCATTGCGATATGATATTGTTACTTTGGAAAGTAGAGTTCAATTACTGGAATCGGGCAAGGAGTTATTGACACATAATATGACTGCTTGGGAAGATATTGTGACAATTGTGAAAGAGAATATCACAAATCAATTACAAGTTTTAAATGGACTGAAAATACAAACACGATACGTTACCTTGGCGTTGATGGACGTACAAACAGAATCAAAAGAACTGAACGGCACTCTCCTGAGGTTAATCAATGAAAATAAAAGATTGATTAGTAAGTCTAAGAAATTTATATTTTAATGATATTTTTTTAAAAAGTCAAAAAGGGCAACAATTTGAAAAATGAAATTAAAAAAATATATATAATTACAGGACTTTTTGCATGTTATGATGCAATGGAACCAAGTAAACCCACATCGGTAACTTTTTGCACCATCAAGCATCGACTTAAGGGTACATGATGCAAAAATGCGATAGCACGATATTGAAATGAAGCTATGGCGTGATGAGAATAACGCAACGGTGTGATAGACTGATAGTACAATGACGATATTGCGGTGGCGCGACAATGCAAGGACAATGGTACGATATAGCACGACGAGGCGATAGTAAACATTGGTCATTATCACACCTTCATACTTCATCGTGCCATGGCATCATCGCATCGTATTGTCGGGTCATCACATCATTGCCATCGCGTTATCGCTCCATTGCTTGTCGTAATCGCACCATTTATTTCTCATCTTTGCATCATCACACTATCGATCCAGACCTCGATGGTGCAGTGGTGCGGTAAATGAACTGCATAGCCTCATCCGAATTCCATACGTTTTGGGCCATGAAACTATATTTGTAAATACAATCGATTTAGAACTTGCATCAATCTTTTTGTCATGCCATACACTGCCAATGACTTATTAAACACATTTTGCATCATTTATAAATAAAATTTTGTCATAAAAAAAGGAAGATGTTAGAGATACATTTTTATTTGTTCTCATAAATATTTACTTCAATATTTTAAGAACATTTAAGGCAAAAGTAATCAGCTGAAAGTCTTTCACAAAGCTTATTTTTTTTTTGAATTTTCAGGAAACATTTCACAATTAAAACCCGGATTCACGACGTATCTTGGTGCTGATAAACCCTTACCGGAAGGAAGAACAATCGTGTTTACGCATGTCTATAGTCCTTGTATAATTCAGAGACCGGTGTCTTCACAGCTGACCGTGACGGACTATACGCCTTTTACTCTGGTATAGAATGTCACGGAAAAGGACAGATATACTTCGATCTTATAAAGGACGGGTCTATTATTGCTCGAGCCTCCTGCAAAGTAGAGGTTTCTGATGCAGCAATAGCGTATGGAAGTATGTTTTCAATTCAATATTTGTACAAACAATCACGGGTGTGGGTGAGAAATACTGCATTTAACATTTATGGTAGTCTCACAGCTGGCGGAAAGACATGCTTCTCTGGATTTCTTGTCTAAGATAAGTTATTTAAAACGATACATTTAGATGCGAGGTAGTTGCATACAGCTTGTTTGTATGTTGAAAGTGTTTATTGGGTACATATGTCAAACTTTTGACATTTAAAAACCTCATTTTGATAATGTAAGGCAAAAATATACAAATAAACATTTTGTAAGACTAAAATACAGTTTCTGTTTCTTGTCTATATATTGTTTTTTTTTTAGGCTTTAACAAGGTATCAAGCTAAAATTTTCAACATTTATTTAACTTTAACTTTTTCATGTTTTTGTTGTTTTGTGTCCCTTTCAGATTTTGTAAGTACTTATACAAACTACAAGGTATTAATTTTAGTCCACGATAACCTCTTGTAAATGTGTTTTGATATAGAACATTTTGTCTTTTCAGACTGCAAAAGACGACACATCGATGTGGTCTAAACAAGTATTTCAATTTACAGTCAGATATTTATTTCAACTGTACAGGTTTGATACGTGTTTCTGATCTGATAATTTTTTTGATGATGTTCGTGATTTATTGGAGAATAATGTCCGCGGCATTTCTTTGAAGTCTCCTATAATCGTTGTAGAATTACTAGCATCTTATAAACAGTTTCTCTTTATCGTTTTATCTTTGTAAGCCTATACCCTCTATGTGCTACCAGAAAAATGACATCTATAACACCTTTGTGTCACTCGTTTGGGTAAATCGGACATGTTAAAAGTACTTTATGCTTCTCTCTTAAGGAGATCCCGGCTTTATACTTGTAGACTGTACAAGCTGTATGAAGGAATTCAAATCATTTCTTTTTTCATTTCAATGTTTGATTCTTAAAATACCGATCGATAATTTCAATTGCTGAGACCATATATTTATACCCACCTCTTGAAAAGCGGGAGGGTATATAGAAATCGATATGTCTGTCCGTCCGTCTGTCTAGCTGTACATCCGTCCGTTCGTCTGTCTGTCTGTTACGCTTTGGAATACCCATCTCTTATCCGCATCTCCTCATACCACTGAATGAAATTTGATGAAACCTTCACAGAATCTTTATTTCATATTGCCATTGTGCACCTCCTATTTTACTTTTTAATCCGACATATATTTTGGGTTTCCCGACCACAGAAAAAAATGGACTTGCCATTATAACCATATAGGGTACTGTAAAAATTCCTTTTCCTTGGGTCATAATTCCGCAGAATCACAGTAAAACAGTGATAAAAATTTGGCTTTTTGTATTAATTTAAAATGGATTAAGATATATATTGAAGTTAACAAGATAGAGCAAGTTGTAGAATTTTCATCACAATTATAAAACATATTCGTGTTTAAAATTTTATGGAAGAAATGAATAATTCATCAAAATGTTATATTTACAAACATATTTAAGACAGTTTTTTCTTTACAGTATTATCTTTGTAAGCCTATACCCGCTACGTACAAAAAGCAAATTAGTCGAATTAAACGTTCATCTTATAACCTTAAAACTGAGACAGGACGACATAATAAAAAACCTAGTGAAAGTAGGATGTGTAAAAATGAAGTAGAGGATGAATTTGATTTTGTTTCAATCAATCTACAATCGGAAAAGCTTGGTTAAAAATTATCAAGAAGTACATGATTATATTCTGACAGAATCCATCTGTTTTTAATCTATAAAAGTATTAGGTGTTCTCAATGTGCATGAACTCTGTAATTTAGGGAAGTATACTCATTATATGCTTTTAAGTGAGGGAAAGCTTTCTCTCATATGATAATTCTCCATGAAGTCATTACATTTATTGTATTGTATTTTATGTAATCAGGTAATCAATAAAAACCGCCAATCAATGCCTTTATGTAATTAATTTTTAAAAAAAAAATGTACCGCATTATATGTTATTGAAATGCAATAAGATCTGTGTCTTAACCAATAAAATAATAATAGTCTCTGTTGTTTTCTTGCTGACAGGCATGAAAATGTTCGTGTGTACTTGTTATTTATACAATAATATAGAATCAAACAACAACAACAACTTTTTGTTTGACATCCAGATAAAATATATCTCTCATTTTTTTTTCAATTGCTCATTTAAAAGTATACAGCTTTTTAACGCCAAATGAATTCTCGGTCTTCTTTAGGAATGTAGGTGTAGTTCAAGCATTTCTCACACCTGAATTGAAGAGAGTCTACATTATTTTTTACTTCTGACATTTTCTTACGGGAACTCGAATTTTGCGTCTCAAGAACTTCACAACGTTTTTCAAATAATTGGGCTCTGCCTTCTGGAGGAATCAATTTGAAAGTTGGTTCTTTCTTGTAGGCATCAATTTTAACAGACTTCAGATTTTCCAGCATTTTGTTGTAGAGTTCTTCAAAATTGTATACTGCAGCCAGATAGAAGCATTTTAATTGGTAGAGGACGTCTTTAGTTTGGGACTCTACAGCCACTAACAGCCAGTCATGAAAACTCTTCATCAAGGCGTCCATACCATACTCTCTTGCCAATGGCAGAATTCTTTCTATTACAGAAACTAAATGGAATATCAGGCAGATTAGTAAATATATCATTTATGTATTGTATCGTTTTTAAGACAACAATTACATAAGTTAGATATCTCTGGTCACATTAATTGATAATTGTTCATTATTTTTCGCATGCTATGTACATGGGATATACATTGATTAGATATATATGCAGCTTTATTTTAGCAATAGCTTCAGCATATGAGTTATTCTTGAATTCAATCAAAGTCAAATCATATGAGATCAATAATAAAAAAAGGGAAATTGTTCTATGGTCGATACAATGACCATATCAGCAAACACAATTTATCATTAAGTCAAATGCTGACTGACGTTTTTTCATACACATTGTTAGTACATTATTTGCAAGGTGAATTGACGACGGATTAGTCTGTTATTTCCCGATCATGACAAAGAGGAAACTGTGTGTGTGACCGGTCACAGGAGATGCTCACTGATCCCACCTCTGATGTTTTGGAGGTCCGTGATTGCTCCAGCTTTGTATTGTTTTGTGGACTTTTGAGCTTGAAATGCTGTTCGCTGTCTCAATATATTATGTTCATGTACACAAGTCGCCTGCGTGGCACAGTGGTTATACTATCTAGCGTCTGCTCTTGAGTAAGGAGTCAATCCTTACATCGCGGATTCGAATTCCACTGTGGGACGTGGAGACCGTCATTGCGGATAAGACCGTATAAACCGAGGTCCTGTGTAGCAGTCAGGCGCTGGTACGAAAATATGACCCCTCCCTTTTCAATGGACCATAGTATCGAGTGTAGGAGAAATGTTACAGTTCTCCACAAGCAAGTGGTGGTGTTTCCATATGAGTGAAAAATTCTCGAGAGGGACGTTAAACAATCTGCCAAGCAATGGATACAGAGATACAGTCATTTGGACATTAGTTTTAACAGAGGATTGTTGCCAATATATGTTGTAATAAAATCATTATTTATAAAGCACATTTTAAAACAACTCTTAAACTAACATAACCGCCCTAATTGAAGAAATTTTAGTATAGAAAGCACAAAGAAATTCACTTTTACATGGATACCCACTCCACCCCAGCCCATAAGTCTCCACCTTCGGAATCTGTCTCCTTTCCTGTTAAAACTAATGTCCAAATAACTGTATCTCACTTCAATTCTCAATGACCGTGTAATCTAGAGGCAGCGCCAAGAGTTAGTTGGCATCGAAAGCAAGTGTTTTGACTTGCCTAGATAGCCAAGCGGTGTAGCGCTCTGTTCCTGCACTGCTAGGAGACAGATTCCGAAGGTCGAGAGTTCAACCCCGGGCTGGGCAGAATGAGACCCCATATATATATATATATATATATATATATATATATATATATATATATATATATATATATATATATATATATATATATATATATATATATATATATATATATATATATATATATATATATATATGTATAATGAAAATACTCATATGTTATGTAAGTTTTTTAATCAAAGAAAACAACTTTATTTTCTTAAAAGTCTTTTTTAAAAGTCCTTTATCTGTAAAGACAGGCAGATTATATTTCTCGTCAAAATTATGCAACATATAGAATATTTTATTATCACGGGGAGGCGTGTAGTATCGGAGTGGTGGCGGGGTGGGGAGGGGGTTTAGGGTACTGAAAACTGTAAACATTCTGTTTCCCTGGGTCATAATTCCTCAGAATCACAGTATAACAGTAAGAAAAATTTGGCTTTTTGTATCAATATATTTTTTTGAAAATGTATTTGGATACATGTGAAGTTAACAACATAGAGCAAGTTGTAGAATTTTCCTCCCAATTATAAAACAAAGAT
>NW_026935776.1:0-6656 GCF_032062105.1 Saccostrea cuccullata | reverse complement strand
TTATGATTTGGACAAATTTGAATCTATACTACCTGAGGATGCTTCCATATAAATATGATCAATCATCCCTTTGCTATTCTTGAAAGAAGATTTTTAAAAATTTTTCCCCCAAATATTTCTAAGCAGAACTCTGATGGCAATTGTGGCCCCCCCTTCCCCTGGAGTCATGAATTGGACAACTTGAATCTATACTACCTGAGGATGCCTCTATATAGATATGATCAATCATGCCTTTGCTATTCTTAGAAGTTTTTTCAAGAATTTTCCTAATTATTTCTTTGTAAAACTTTAATCAACCATTGAGAGCCGCCCTACCCTCAGGGGTCATGATTTGAGCAAAATTGAATCTACACTACCTGAGGATGCTTCTATAAAATATGATCATTTATGCCTTTGCTATTCTTGAAAAGAAGTTTTTTCAAGAATTTTCCTATATATTTCTATGTAAAACTTTGATCGGCCAATTTGACCCCGCCCTCCCCCCGGGTTATGATTTGAACAAACAGTATCTATCTAAACAGATAAGATGTGATTTTAAAGTTTATGATCATGCGTTATTCAGAATATTTATTATTTACATTAGAAAATTTCTCTTTTTAAAATGTAAAATTTACAGTTTATGCATTTTCTGTGGTTGTTGTTTTTTTGTTTTTGATATAATATATATATATATATAGAAAAATCTGTCAATATGAAGTCACTGGGACCTATGATACTACTTTGCTATATATTCTTAAGTCATTATATCCATATAAGAATTTCGTTACATTTACATGTATATATATGTATATATATAGCTGGGGATCCAAGATAACTTCGCTATATCTGTGAACTTGCAATATCCATGTTCATACTAAATTAATTTACTGTAATTTTTACTGTGACAAATTAAAACAAAATATATCTATAGATAAGTAAGGGAAGTATAACTGTAATTTTTACTGTGACATATATATAAATAAGCAATGGATAACCTTGTGTACCAGTTGACTTCAGTTTTGTATAGACTTGGTTAGTGTACAAGTTGATCATGTACGAATGAACATCCACCATGAGTCCCCTCTAAAGACTGTTAAATAAAAATATTATACTTTCATGTAATCTACTTGAATCTGATTCGTTGAGAAACATTTGATAAAAAACACTACTACCAGCTGGAATAATAAAGACCACGCCCTCCTGCGTAGCAACAGTCAACATTGCTTGAAGACGGGTGGTATTAAAAAAAATAGTGACTGCGTGGAATTTATGCGTGCACGGTTCACTGTTATATGTATTGTATAAAACATTCAGTATAATATAATAAATACTGCATGTTGTTGAGTGTAACATTGAAAATTTTCACCCCTCGAAAACCATTGTCAACCTCGGTTGACAATGGCTTTCTTGGGGTGAAAATTTTCAATGGTATGCAATATTTATATAATGACACTTTCGTTTCGTGATAGTTTTAAACTTCGAACATAAAGTGCCCCTTTGAATTACAATGACCATTTTAAGTATGGATTTAACACTGTAAAGTCACTGTATTATGTATTATATATAGTAGAATATAGTTTAACAGGGATTTTCCACTAACCCGTGTGCAGGGCCAAATATGGGCCCCATTCCCAATTGCAAAACCCCTCCCTTTTTTTCCCAAAAATCAACTGCCTATGTTCAATTTTTGAAAGAAGGAGAACTCAAGAAGGTAACCTGAACATAATTCATGAAATACAAACATGATTGGGTTTGGAAATTTGAATGAAATGAACAAAATTTTGAGGAATCTTGGGTTAAAACTTAATGTTCTTATTCTATGGTCAATTCTCTGATTGATAGTTCATCTTAAGTATTTATTTCTTGAAAAACATCATACAATAAAATTTCCCAATATGTGATAAAATGTCATGAAATTCCCTATTCCAAGGGCCTGGGCCCCATTCCCAAAAGTGGGTGGAAAATCCCTGTTTAAGTATGATACCTTTACATTATGCTGAATTTTTACCAATCATCATGCTAACCTTTTATTAAATAAGACAACAAAGAAGGTCAGCATGATATTATAAACAACAATAATTCAGCACACTGCACAGTTGTAGTACTTCTGTATCCTCACCACGTTAATTTAATGCATTGACAAAATATAAGCAAGTTCTATTTTGAATTTAAAATGAGTGTCATATTAGAATCTAAATATATCAAGATATCAAAGGGCTATTTATGACACAAGTTTTCATTAAGGCACACGTTAATTGATTTGAAATAAACATTTTCTTTAATGGATAAAAAAAAACTTGAACATTTCATTTTTGGATAGCTTTAATCTTTATATTTCAAGAAATTAGTGCTGACTTTTATTAATGTCCAATTGTAACCAGTATCACAGGTTACGGATTGTCACCAAAGAAATAAGCACCAGTGTAACTTAAAAATGGAGAAAAAAACCCTTGTGGCTTCAATTGACCAGCATCTTTAAATTGAGGGTATGTTAGATTTGTTACTTGATTAAATAGTCCTGTAACAGGGTTACAATTGAACATCAGTTAAAGTCAACAGACTCAACACTAGGCCTAATAGTTGTTGCTTGCAAAGAAAGACAATATCAATACGAGACAACTCTTCAACAGGTCCAGTCCAAAGACTATTTCTACCTACGTAACTATTAATAGCTACCTAGGTATATAAAGCTACCCAAAGTAGCTATTTTTACCGGTGTCGAGTGGTTACGACCCGATTCCGTGTTCGACCCGCGTGGTAACGGCCAAGTGGATCGACCTCCTTATAATTATATACATACAGGTAAATAGAGGGGTTCACACTATAAGGTATGATGTATACCTTAGGTATACACATGGTGACACGGTAGCTGTATGGCTTCAGGGAGGGGATATGTAAATTATTGGTTGTCAACATTGAAGTCAATAGAAAAACTTGAGATTGTTTTAAGGACAAGGATGCAATTAATTTCATTTGAAATATATAAATAATTTATATAACGTTTTCCCTTAAAAACTAATCAGCCCTTTGTGGGATAATATATACGAATTTATGGTCTATACATGTATATTAAATGGTTTAAATAAACATAATTATTTAGCAATATTTTTAATGATAAACAGTCACGACCGGTTAAAAAAATCTGAATATTTTGAATTAGACCCCAAAAAATGTAATTAAACTATCGAAATTGTTATAATTTATATTGCCTCGGAACGAAACCACTCAAGGATAAAACCACGCGGGTCGAACAAGGAAAAGGGTCGAAACCACGCGGGTCGACAAGGAATCGGGTCGTACCCACCCGCATTCTTTTTACCTATTTCTGCTTTACTTGCATTTTGTGTGCCCAAATGCAGGAATGGCGCAGCATGGTGAGCACTGAATTTATTGATACAGTCACACTAATGATGGATATGACAAAAATTTGACCCAAAAATGATTACTAATCGTAAATTATCAATTTTGCATAGAAACTAATGTAAAATTGCCGATTCAGGAAGTAATCATTTTTTGGCCAAAATTTGTCCATATTCATCATTAGTGTGATTGTATCAAAAGATATGGTATTCACCATGTTGCGCTGTTTGGTCTTTGTGCCGCAAAATGCAGAAATTATAAAAAGTATGTAAAAATAGCAACTTGGGTAGCTTTAAATACCTAGGTAGCTATTAATAGCTACACAGGTAGAAATAGTCTTTGGACTGGACCTGTCTCAAAGAAATTAGGCATTCACATTGCGTAATACAAATTAGAACCAGTATTTTGTACTTAAATTTATCACTGTTTACAAATTGAAACAGAAATGCCCAATTTGACTGAATTGATAGATTTTTTACACAACAATTCTTGAGAATCAAGATGGCGACTTTGTCTTCATTTACACTTACACTACGCTTTGAACAGAGCCGATCGATTGACGGCTTTTCACAATTGCTTGTACTCCCTGAGTTACTCAGACTAAATTTCTGTAACTTTGACGACGTGAATCGACCAACTACTGATAATATTCTTTGAAAATATTTCTGTAGATCACTCTCCGTCTTCGAAGGTTCTCTCTTTGTTGATATCACCTTTCGTAGATAACTCTTACGAAGAAAATTCTTTTATTAACTCGAACGATAATAATTCGTAAAGAAGTTTGATAATCGATATAAAGCCATAATGTATATAGGCCTACACATTGGTCTGCGAGACGTATATTTTGCGAAAATTGAAATACAATTTTAATTTGTAAACTTAATTACTTTATATATAAAGGTGTAAGCGGACATTTTCCGTAAACATTGCGACGTTTTCTAGGGAGGGGGTACTGTGGATCTTGTCATTAAATTAGGAACACTATATATATCGCGTTTCAAATTTACCAAATATTAACGATAACCGATATACACAACTGTACATGTATTCATCGATTCCACAAAAAAAATGAACAAAGTTTTATTACATCAGTTGAACTAAAAAGGTGGGGTTATTCAAGTTCAAAATTGTATTTTTTTTTTCAATTTGAACGTAAATAGCATGATATGCATACATGTATCTCGACTACTATAAGTTAATTTCTCTTGCTTGACCTCAGATAACCCATATGTAGCTTTAATAACGGAGATGACACTAATACATGTGTATGAACCCCCCCCCCCCCCCCCGAGCGATTTAGTTAAGGGATCAGCCCATAATTCTTGATATCAGATATCAAATGAAAGGTCTTGTGACTGTACGTAAAGATTTTTTGTTCAATTGCCATTCAGATTTTTTTTTGCTTTCAAGAGATATGCTGTGTAGAAGTATTTAGTGATCAGTTTTTCAAGTCCTTAATGAAGCCCTTCTGCCAAAATTAAAATGGTGAATATTGTTAAAAACGTTATTCTGAACATCTTTTCTTCAATTAACTGCTTATCAAAATATTTTCCTTCTCGAGAAGTAAAGCCTCAAAGATTTATCCATAACTAACCCTAGGGTCTCTTATTACATAATGTATGATCAAATTCAGGTATAATATGTATTTGTCAATCGTTCAGTAATTTCTAACAAAAATATTACAGAGGCGTAGTCACAAACTTAAAAGTGGGGGGGCTCAACTCCAGAAATTCTTTGACAAGCAAAAAAAAAAAAAAAAAAAAAAAGAAAGTTCCCCAAACTCGAAAATCCTATTTCGTGGGGTGGGGGGGGGGGGGGGGGGTAGTGGCCAACTTTTTCAAATGCACGTTCTTTTCAATTCCGATTTTTTCCACAATTCTCCGATATCACTATACTATGGTCAAAAAGTGGGGGGGGGGGGACTATACCGTCAATGAACATTTACTATAGTAAAGGTAATGTTGGGGAAAATAGTGGGGAAGGTAGGTCTTAACGATTTAATTACTATATTACATTAATATATTATACAACTATTACTTCAAGAGAAATGCTTACTCATTTGTTGAACTTAAAAAAATGCCATAAAATGAGGTTTAGTTTTATTTCAAAATAGCTGTGATTTTGTTCTTCATTAAAAAGGGGGGAGCACAGACATACTGCCCCCCCCCAGTCTGAAAGTGGGGGGGGGGGGTGCCCCCGCTCCCCCCCCCCCCCCGTGACTACGCCTATGTATTAGAGTTAATGAGTTATAGAATGAACAGTTTGGATCATTTGAGCCCCTTTTTTAGGGACTAGCCCTTTTTTTTGATATCAAATGAAAGCTCTTGTAATTCTACACAACTTTTATTTTTATGTTTTAACAAAATATTTACATGTGTAAAAATTAAAAAGAAAAAGTGTCAAATTTTGTGAGATGTTTGCGAGTCTATTTTTCGAGCCCAGGCGAACATCTGCGCCCTTTACGCTGGAAAGATATGCTTTAAAAAAAAAGCAAATCTAATCCTTAAATTCCCTTACCTTCACTGAAAATCTCAACTCAATACCTTTATTCGTTTTGGGGTGATTGCCAGGAAGCTGACCCTCTGAAAATCACTTAGTAAATCGTCTATATCTCAAGACCGGAAATGACGTCATCAATACAAAAAAAAAATTCAAAAAAGTTTAATAATATCTATTAGATCTAAAATTTTTTTTGGTGAAAATTGACCCAGCCGACATTATCAAATAGTTATAGATAAAAGTCTTTTGGGCCCCTGGGCCCCTTATTTGATGAATCAGCCCCTTCTTCTTCATTTCAAATGATAAGGTTGTAAATTTAAAGATTTTTGTTCAACAAATACTTATAATTTATTTTCGTTTTCGAGACTACAGAATAAAAATCTATAGAAACCAGCCCTACAAGCCCTTAATGGGACGTTCCTGTAAATATTGAATGGTCGTTTATTGTTTAGTCGATTCTGAACATCTTTTATTGAAATTTATTCAAACTGCTTATCCAAATAGTTTTCCCTTTGGAGATAAAAAGAAGAAAAGATTTAGCATTTTCCCCCTTTTTACTTACTATATGGTCATATTTCCTCAAGATATTGTTGCAGTTTGTTGAGATGCTTTTTTTTAGAAATGTATAACAAAATCTTGATAATTAAAGAGTTATAGATTAAAACGTTTTGGCCCCTTTGGGCCCCCTTATTTATGGGTCATACCCCTTTTCTTCATATCAAATGAAAGAAAATCTATTTCTGCACAACTTTTATTTATATCTTTTAACAAATTATTGACAGGTACAAAGATATCAGACAAAACGTGTTAAATTGTGC